>NW_018021603.1:0-4918 GCF_002006095.1 Pseudomyrmex gracilis
AGAGTGGATTTATATTCTTCACTTTTCATTTATGCTCCTCATATGTTTCATTTTTCTAATTATTCTTTTATGATGTTAATATTTTTTTTATTAAATCGAAATGTTTCTGTAAGTAATAAGTGCAAGAACAAGAGCAAACGCCGAGAAATGATATACAGCTGCTAGAGCGAGGCTTAGCCGCTCATGTTAGCCGCGTACGCTATGCCTATGTTGAAAGAAAGAGACAGTAGACATATCTCTGTTCTCTTCTATCGCCCGAAGACGGCCGAAGCGTCGAGCGCACATGTACACGGCTGCTTGCCTGTGTGCGTATCCCCTCCACTTGCTGCAGCGTGCTGTAAGAGAGTCAAAACTGGACACACTGTTGAAGATTGCCAAAATTGTCCAAATATATGATATGCTTTCCTCTTTTTGCATACGCCACCCAGTGAGTGCCTGGTCCATTTGTATCATCCAAAGTGACGATACCACTCTCATTGCAATGTACTACGTCCGGTAATGTATTACGCATGCGCTTAGCTAGTTGTTCTAACTGCTTATTTATTGTTACACCTGTAGGTACATTTAATGTTTTTTCACCGTTTTTTTTTTAAAGTCCCCGTCCGAAGTCAGATAAATTCCTCGACCATCGCGCGATTATAACGTTGCATTTCTTCTAGCTGTCGCTGTGCAGCTCTCGTATCATTTACCGGTTTTGCAACTCCTACCGCTTCACCAACGAGCGCACCGAGAGCACCCAGCAGCGGTAGGAACCGGTAACAAACCGCCGCATTTAGCAATTGGAAGTATTCGCTTGCTTTTTGCTGACTTGCTTTTCTTTTTCAAGCCCATACTGAGTTTTGTCTTTACTTTCATAGCCGCTCTGTTGGAATTAAGTTCAAGTAGAGCACGTGAGTGGCGTTGTTTTGTCATGCGTGTGAGTAGTTTTTATTTTTTTTTGTTAAGGTGGCAATGTTTAGAGAAGAAAAAGTTTCTTTTGTACAATACCTCAGTTTTTGTAAGAATCTCAAGAATTAGTAATATCGAACACACCAGTTACTTTTACACACACAAAACCTGTTCAACATTGGAAAATTTAACTTCAATAAACTTTTCTACAACTACTGATACTGGACCAAACCTTTTTACTCATTTTACGCAAAAAAAAAATAAGGAAAAGAATTCTTCATCACGCTCACACGGCGGTCGCAGCTGCTCTCTCACCGAGACTCGAGTCTGCTGCTGTAATACGATCGCGCGCCTTNGCAGCAAGTGCGTTATCAGCTACGTGTCGAGCAGCGAATTCGTTGCTTCGCGAATAAGCTATATCGTGTTCACGACATGCCGCGTCCAATGGATTAATGCCGCGATTGCCTCTAGCTAATCGTTTTTTTAAACGCGTTCTCGGGCTACAAAATTGGTAGCCCGAAATATATAATTCGACGGGAAGAGCATTTATCACGCAATCTAACAATCCACGACTTGACATAGATTGCAATATACGTTTGACATCAGCTGTCTTCTGACGACTGAGTAGAAACGCTCAACGCGTCTCTATAAATAGGTGCTCCTCGCTATCGCGAGGCAGTTAAAATCACACACCATGCAGTTCGTGCGGCAACCTGTGGCAAGTAAAGTACTTAATTTCGACAGCAAGACTCAACAAATGTCCGGCAAGAAAATACGTAGACATGGAATAATGCTACCGGTTACTATACGCGGTATTGTGTGCGGTCCTTCGAACTGCGGCAAGACGAATGTAGTGTTAAGCTTGCTTAAAAGTTTACACGGTATACGCTTTGAGAACGTGTAAGTGTATTCCAAGTCGGTGCAACAACCAAAGTATCATTATTTGGAGAATGTACTTTCAGCAGGAAACGAAATCGGTTACTTTACCTTTTTTAATAATAACGATGTGATTCCACCGAGTGAAGCACTTCCGAATTCTATTTTTAATTTTGATGACGTGGCATGTGACAAGCAGGATACGAGAATACTTTGCAATGGATCGTCACTCGAGTGTCGAGTTTCTATCTTTGTCAGACGTGCGCGAGAATACCAAAACATCTTATACGTGATAACGCAAATCTGATAATTCTTTTTAAACAAGATAATACTAATCTCAAACATGTGTACAACGGTCATGTAAACACGGATATGCCGTACGAGAAGTTTTGTACATTATGTTGCAAATGTTAGCAACACAAGTTTGGATTTTTAGTGATCGACAAGGATAGTCCTTTGGACAGAGGTCACTATAGAAAAGAATTTAACGAGTTCGCGATACCGTCGAGTGGTTAATCGGTGTTGAGACATCAACCAAGTATCATCTCTCCTATAGTGCGAGCAACATGGCTTTACCTGACAAAAGCAATAAAATTATAGATCGCGAGAAAGTAGCGAAGAAAAGTGCAAAAACAAATCAGTCCATTTGTCAAAAATATCACGCTTTGAAAACCGGTAAATTAGAAGAGGAAATTGCATTGGAAAAACAGTTCAAACTATTATCGAACCTCTAAAACATATTGCTGAAAATACTGTAACTAAGCAAAATACGGACACATCGTTTCTCAAAGACACGTCACACGAAGCGAAAACGAACACACACATACATCGAACGAAACACTGTCNCCTACTTTACACAATTCAAAGCGCACATGATATAACACTGCAATGGCGACTTTTACTCCGACAAGAACGAATCGAACGACAATTGACATGGGATTCTCCATTGATTAACACTATCGTCGCTACTAATGCTACTGCCAACGAATCTTTTGAGTCAACTATTCATCGTCAAATGCAAACGTTAGAAGGTCTTGAAATGTTTCAAAGTCACTTTGGCCCGTTAGCGCAACAATATATGAAAGCTATTCTAAATGGTAAGAGAGAAAACGATATAGACTACGTATAAGGTGTGTATTTCGACAACGATGGAATGATGCTCGGTAATAAACGTTTTGACGTGGATGACCAGGATAATATAATCGTAGACGGTACATGCTTCAAAGCAACACAAGGATTGTACGAATTGATTTTCATGAAATGTCCAAAGAGCGAGTTATATACCGAGGAAGATAAACAACGATACAAACAGATACTGGAAATGACACATGCTCATAGAAAGCATCACAACAGGCTCGGTGCAATACTGGGTAACAAAGGATACAAATACAGATATATAATTGCACCTTTAATATTCAGTGTGCGTACTAAGCAGGGGAAAGGTATACCGCGTAATATGACGCTAAGCGATTGTAAGATCGACTACGCGCACTGGGACGATCCGAATGAACTCGTCGACCGTTTGCGATTGCTAGACGCATCCCGTCAAGCGGGCAATAATGCTCACGATAACGAAATTTTGTCGATCATCGAAGAACTGCGCGAAGCGAGATTCATTATAAATTAAATAGCGCGTCGGCGTTAGAGTCAGTCAGTCGTGTGCGCGTTATCATGCCAATCAACAAATTTGGGATATCGCTTGGAACACATGGAGCGTCGATGTATTATTATGAGAGAGAGGCAGTACTGCAAAATTACGTGCGTAATAACGCTCTCTGCTTTGTCGGTTCCGGCTACGATGCAAGGTCGCGTAAGATATTGCATGTAGCGCAACTTGATACCGACACTGACGCCGCCAACAAACGATATGTAGATATGTGTGTCACGAGTGTGAATGAATGGCAAGAGACACGTGAGAGAAAAATTATCACATTGCAGCAGGACGTGCAAGCGTTGCGCGACGCTATAAAACACATTCGGCATACACTTCAATATCTATCAAACCAAAATAAAACGACTGACACGCCGAAGTAAACATATAGTAAGACAACTATGGCGACGAATCATGCTACAATCAAAAAACATTGTCTCGTAGAAGAATTGCATGCTCCGGCAAGAAGAAATTTTCCTCGTAGACGCGTTATCGTACGCGGGTACAATGATTTCTGGCAAGCGGATGTGGTAGAAATGCGTCCGTATTCGCGCTTCAACAGAGACTACCACTAGATACTTACGGTTATCGATGTGCTGAGCAAGTACGCGTGGGCCATACCGCTTAAGAGTAAGAGTGGATGCAAAGTCGCCAAAGCTTTTGTAGGAATATTTCGGGATTACAAACGATGTCCAAACAATTTGCAAAGTGACCGTGGAAAGGAATTTTACAATACAAATGTACAAACACTGATGAAGAAGCATAACAGTAATCATTATTCTACATATTCGGTTATGAAGACTTCAATTGTAGAACGATTTAACCGTACGTTGAAGAACGATATGTGGAAACAATTTACACTTAACAGAACCTACAAATGGATCGATATTTTACCGCGTCTTCTTATGGAGTACAACGCGAGAAAACATCGAACTATTGGTATGCGACCTATCGATGTTACCCTAGCAATCGCCGAGAAGCTCTTAACCACGGTGTACAGCAACGTTAAGATCGCAAGACCAGCACGATTCAAAGTGGGTGATCCAGTACGCGTGAGCAAATTTAAAACATTATTTGATAAAGGATATACGCCAAATTGGACGATTGAAATATTTAAAATCAGTAAAATACAAACAACCTATCCTGTGACATATCTGCTTGAGGATTCACGCGGACAATCTGTTGCTGGAGGATTCTACGAATACGAACTGCATCGCGTTGCACATCCAGTTTATCTCGTGGAAAAAGTATTATGCAAGAAAGGTGACAAAATGTATGTAAAGTGGCTATAATTAGACAAGTCATACAACTCTTGGATAGATAAAACTAATGTCTTGTAAACACACTATATACAGAATTTATATTTATATAAATTACAACATATATACTGTGACGTGGTATTCGCACCGCTCTTTCCCCGTCACAAAAGTTAAAAGATTTCGCGGGAGCCCGGGAAAACGAGCTGAAAAACGAGCGCCAAGATCCTCCAGGGCTTGCATGCAT
>NW_018021603.1:6523-27209 GCF_002006095.1 Pseudomyrmex gracilis
CGGAACCTCGGCGCTTTAGCCTAGCGGAACGGGCGGAACGGCGGAACGAACCATCAACGAGCCGGCCTACGCCGAGACGTGCGGTGTTCCTGCCATCCTGCTGCAGGGTTTCAAGACCCGCTGCTTATCTCATTGCTGCATCTCCTGGAGTGCTATCCCGTCCCGCTGCTTGCTGCTTTACTTATGCTGCTGTAAACTAGTTATAGACACTGCGAGCGTTTAAATTTCGCGGCCCGCTGATCCTGCCGCCTGCGAGCGAGCTTGCAAGCCGCGCCACTAATCCTGCGATCTGATTGGCCCCGCGACCTACCCCACGCGACCTTAGCGCTACTCGGGGTATCGATCGCTTATCGAACAAAATCTTCTTGCTCTTGGTCGCGAACAGCTGTGCGAGACACACGCATCTTTTCGGGCTCCCGTACGTACGCGAATCTTCCGTGCCGTCGAGATAGTCTGCCGTGCTGCGAGTTAAGATTCGAGGCAAAGTGATTTTTGTCGAGAAGGTGACCCCAGCAGAGTCCAGGAGAGCTGACCGAATCAGTCCGGACGGAGAAGACCGGGACATGCCGGAGAGCAACCAGCGACGGTGAGGTGCCCGTTGTAGTTCTGTTAGCCACGAATCCGCGTTGCACAGGTCTCGTGTCGAGGCTGGTCGCTTGCCTTTCGCGTTTTGTTTGTGACGGCAAGGACGTATCCTTGGCCGTGTTCACGATTGTTTTTCGACAGCGGCCAGAATCGGGCTTCACGGGGCTTCGTGGCCGTAGTTGTAGATTCGTAGGTTAAGTGCATGTTTCATTGTAATTTCGCGAACCTAAGTCAAGTCCTGGAGTGGCGATCCGGCGCCAAGTAGCCTATTCGCGTTATTTGTGTCCGTCTTTTTCTATTTCTTTTTGTTTTGTTTGTCTAGCGAACGTATTCGTGTGCGTGTGCCGTGATTATCAAGACGTATCGCTTGCGTACCGTCGGATTTCGGCTACCGACGGCAATCCGCCGCCGCGGTAAGAAATCGTCAGAACGAAATCGGATTTTCTCGTGCAATCGGCTAGAGTAAGGTGTGTGCGAGTCGGAAACGGTGGTGATCGGTAAGGAATATTGTGCCGAATTAACGTGCGAATTAACGACCGTTTCGGATGGTGAATTTTCAGGACAATTATCGCCGAACTATTAGCGAGCGTACGGTGAATGCGTGTCGCCTTTCGAGCGTATAAGTTGTCCGGGATTATTCGCGGTCGAGTAACGTATCGTGTCGCCGATTTTCCTGACGCCAAGATAAAGAGCGTTGCCAATCATTTTGTGACAAACAAACGGGAAAAGCCACTCCGACGTCGCACCTCCTTCGCTCTATATCGCGAGTATTTTCTTTCGAGTGCATGCGCGTAGATTGAGAAATCGGCTCGACTTAATCTTTTGGGCCTAGCGACACGAAACCGGCGAAAGCTGCGTGGCAGAGTGAGCCAGTCGACCAAATTGCGATCCTTCCTTTCAGCGAAACAAGTAAGTCCGGGTTGATCCACGGCTTGTAAAAAGGCGACTGCACGTTATTTTATTGCGGCTTATTGTTTGCCTTGCTCATCCGCTTGTACTCTCTAGCTGTTTAGCCTACATCTAGCTTTGCGCCCCGCGATTGCTATATCCTCGTGCCTGCGCTTGTTACCTTTCGGCTGGAATCCTCGAGTACTGTTTCGCGTCCAGTGCTTTTGCGGCGTCGTTTCAATTCATTAATTTGTCTTGTTAACTCGCGTGACACGGTTGGTTAATTGTTGTGATTTGTCGTGGATTCCGTATCTCTTTTTGTTCTGTATTATTTTCGATTAGATCGCCGTAGCTTAATCTGTCTCATATTTCTTTTATATTCTTTCTCTATTATTATTTCTGTTATCTTATTGCTTTTATATTATTTTGTCACCAATCTTTTCTTTTCTAACATTCTTTATGTCTTTTATTTTATATTATTTCTGCCTTTCTACACGCGTAATAAACTGTCAATTAATTATTAACTCGTGCCGATTAATTCTAACTCTCTTTCCTTTATTTGAGCTTCCTATCGCGAGGTCAAGGGACAGCCTGTATTCCGAATTTTTGCTAAACTCCGCCCCTCTCCGTTCCCAAAAGAGCTAGTCGGCCCGTCGTGCCGAGTGACGCTGATTTTTGACGCGACTCCGCGTCTGGCGCCCAAAACGACAACCAAGTATTCGTCGACTCGACCAGGCGGTGCTCGTTCCGGGCCATCTTTTCTGTCCTGCCAGTGATTAGACGTTGTCCTCTCGCGGACGCTCACCTAAGTCCCGGGAAGTAATCTCCGTTTGCGGGGGAGCGGCGCGAGAATTACGTTACCACCGCGAAAAAACGTCACAATACATAATTATTAGTACATATTAAATGACAATATACATATAATCTATATTATACACAGTTTTCTTGTGGTATTTTATAATGTCCCCATAGTAACGTTTTGATAGAATCGGGTACCATATACCGCTTATCGTCGTACGGGCTGAGAGCAAGTTTCGATTCGGACACAGTGTATACTTCGTGTAACGTTGATCGTATACACGACCGTCGACAAACCTTTTCGATGTCATCATTCAAACTTTGTTTGTAATCGTCAAACGTTAATGTTCTCGCTACGACGCTACTCTTTACACGTTTGGCCTTTTTTGTCTTTCTTTCCATCTACTTTTAATGCATACATTTTTGCTCTAAGTCCGACGAATTCAGTCATTATCATTCCGTTATTTTCGTCCTTCATCAATCCTGGAACCTTTTTGTTGAGGCGTGGCATACCGTACACGTTATCAGTCGGATAATCACTTGTGTCGAATCGAACGATGTCACGTTTCATGATATCGTACACGTTCTCGCATTCGATGAAATAAATGAGACTGTCTGTGTCGGTGTACATAATTTTACATTTTTCTTGGTACAGAAGTGCCATGTAATCGTAGTGAAATTTATACAAACACGTCTTGCATATGTCTAATATACACATTCCTACATATATCGGTTTGTTGAATTTTACTTCGAGTTTACGCAATTCAATCGCAATAAAATTTTCAGAAAAGACGCTCGACTATGAAAAGTTGTTTAGGAGATCAGTGCTTCCGCACCGTATCTTCCATCCCACTTTGTTGAGTTTTACGTCTACATGGTTTCGCACATTTTTCATAGTTTTACCAAAAACTGCGTTATTCATCAAAATTTTTCTCAAAGTCGTTGGTAGCAAGTGTTCGAAATTGTGTGTTTAATTCGATGTAACTGCGGAGCCACGGAGATTGCGCAAATTGTAGTATGCGGTGGATTTTTGTAATACGAAGACCGTGTTGCACACATTGTTGTAGAGCGCGATAATGAATAATATAACGCGATTTGTTATGCAATGTTGCGAGCAGCTTCTCCTGCCTATCAGGCGGCTTATCGCGCGTCGGGCAGAACGGTAGGTCAGCGTGCGCGTCATGCAGTTCGCAAGGATACTCGAGGTCAACTTCAAGCATGGAACCGATATCTGAGGTTGATGTCACATACATTACGTCGCCACTCCAGATGTTTTCTATCCATTGGTATGCGGCATACAGTAATGGCTGACACATTGCTCAGCCGTACAAGTTATTCATATCAAAGTACATGAGATACGACGTTTTGATGAGTCGTATGTCTGCATGTAGTTATTATTAGCGTGCGCGTATCTTGTGCTGCACTGACTAAGACCACCGCGTATACCCCGTTCGATAAACATAACCATATCAACATCTATGAGCAGATCGAACGTTATGCCTGTATGTTTTAGCATAGCGTCCCACGTGTAACCAGGTAAAGTATAATAATGTGCGGGATCTAATCCGTAACTTCGAATACAACTTTCTCGAAAATTCTCCAATATATCAGCCAATAATAAAACATCAGTCTTCAAATATAAATCACTGTATTCACCTAACGTACTAATAGAAAATCGCTGCCAGATGTTTACAGCGTGTGCATATTCACTCTCAGATATCGTTTCACCGGTCAAGGAACTGTAGAATGACTCGCGCGGTGGTAAACGCTGCTTCTGCAACTTGTCGACACAGTCTACGTATTTGTATGGAAAGACCCCTTTACGCGTTAATAATTCATAGTGTTTGACGAATAAATTTCTAAATTCTAATTGTAAAATTTTCAACTTGTCTTTATAAAGAAACGATGCTAGTTTATCGAGACTAGCACTGAGAATTTTTACGAATCAATGAATCACAACTCTATATTGTAACTTTTTGAGTGTTTTTTTCCGGTTGTGCCACGTTCTTCACGAAAAGGATATATATCTCTCCTTGTTAATAAGGAGAACAGTGACATTTCCTTCAAACGCAGTTGCAACCTTTTTAATAATAAAGTTTAATAATAAAGTGCGCATCGTAACCGGATAAATTGTGAAAAATTACTGGGATACAATGTAAATCTTTATACTTCAATTTTTTTTGCAGTTGGAGTGTAACGGGACCTCTGTAACGACCGGGTATATAACAATGATCGCGAACTTTTATATCATCTGTTGCGAATGGTTTTTCGCACACGTGACAGTGACTCGCGTTATGATAAACTAATTTTTGTTCTTCCGTTAACGTTTCCATGGGCACATTGGTAGAGAAAATTATTTTTACTCGATCAAACCAATTCTTTGAGTTCATCGACGAACCATGCGATGCATTCTTTGTCGCGACGATACCGATAAGCAGAGAAAGAGTCGTTGTATGAGCAGCAAACATAATATTCTATACTAAACGCCTTGTGATGTTGATACGCATAGGATGTTTGCTGCGTCTCTCTATCAGTTTTGTGTAATACGCTCTCAAGGTCAGCGTACACTACGAATGGAAGGCGTTCCTTCCTATTGTGGTTATTAAAACTGAGCCACTTATCGTCTTCCGCCGGTAACCGGATCGCGCAGTTGTTTAATTTTCCGCAATCTATATTGTGAACATTCAACTTGTCCGGAGAATGGAAGTAGTGTAAACATCTACAAATATATATTACGTTACCTTTTTTCATATTGTCACACATCTTATATACATATATAACGCAAAAGCATTTCACACATCCTATATACATATATAACACAAAAGCATACCTGTCGCAAATATAATATATAGTTCTTTCTATTATGTTTGCATACTTGTGCGCTCACGATTCGAAACATTTTTTTATACACACAAAGTGTCCACGATTAACATCTTGTGAATCCGAAACGTAGAGCAAGTTTACGTGTTTCTCTCTCTTTTGCTCTGTGAGTCGTATTGGAAGAATGACAAGTTCGTTCTTCTTTTTTTTCTCTTCAATTCCATGTTATACACATTGACGGAGATGTCGTTCAAATTTTGATATTTGGTGTATACTTATTGGAAACTCAACGTTCTGTAGATTCAGCACTGTTGTATAGTGGGGATACGATGATGTGCGATATACATGATTTGCAGCTGCAAATAAAGAGCGGCGACCACTATGTAAAGCATGCATTGTCTTCAGATAACACATTAATTACCGCTCTTTTAAACTTAACTTCTGGCGGCAAATTTATATGACATCCTGCGCGCAATGGATTGTATGTGTTCACGTTTACAGTTAAATTCAGTATACGTGACAAAGCCCATCCACTATCGCGTTCTTAGAATTCATCTAAAGACGCCAACGTGGGTTCGATGATGTATCGCTCGTACCACTCGTCTAAATTAGTTGTACAAAAAATTTCCGAATTTCTAGTAGTTATACTTTTATTGGCCCGTTTATCTCCCGATACAAATTTGCCATTGAACGTTGTATTGATTTTCAGACTATTGTGTTTCTCAATGGCATTTTGCACTTTTTCCAACATCGTGCTTCTCGCGTTTTCGAGAAAATGGCGAGGTTCAACGTGATGTTCGTTGATGATAGCACCTGTCATTAGTCTACTCTCAAGAGCGGTGTCTATCTCTCGCCATGTAAGTCCATGTCCGGCGCCAATATAAGCAAACTGTTGACGCAGCGAGTTTTTTAATCCTTCGAGTCGGGCAATTCTAGCGACAAGCGATTGTCTGACTCCTACAGTCGTGGACGTTTGTTCCGACTATATTCTCCTAATAATTCGAGACATTCTTCACAACGCTGCTCCCACGCGACGAACTCTTCTCGCGAGTTCAAACGAGTCGACTGTTCCAATACATTGCGCTCTAGTTGCGCGATTGTTTCCATTTTTCATTCTTATAACACTTTGGTTTTGAGACACACAGCAATTGATTGCTTCAACCGTTTTCTGATTAAATACTAATTTTATATAACGGGTTTCGCCTTTTTATAGTGCATTTTTGCTGATACTACATATTTGTTGATGTTGTAGTTGTGCATATTAAACTATAATAATAATAAGATAGAGGCGAGGGGTCTATTAGAGTCCTTTTATGTCACCTAGATCTATAAGATCTTCTGTGACTCCCGCTAGTTGCTTATCGGCCTATCTGCTTCAACCCGGCATTTTCTGCCAGGCTTCGCAGATGGCTGATCTTGATATTTTTCAGGTCCTCGGGTCTCACAAACATGCAGCCCAAGGATCTGAGTCTTTTAAGAGCTAAGGATGGACAGCGACACAGTATATGCTCGCTGACCTCCTTTTCCTCACCGCATAATCTGCAGTTTGCTTCGTCGGCCAATCCCATGTTGTACAAATGTGCCTTGAAAGCCCAGTGTCCAGTGAGAAGACCGATACTTAATCTTAGTCTATCTTTATCCATAGCCAGCAGTTCTTTAGCCCTGCTTGTCGATGGCTGACTCATCAAGAGTTTGGCCTGGCGACAGCTTTTCAGTTTCTTCCAAGAGTCCTGGTGCTCTCGCTTCAGCCGATCCTTGATGTAATTTTTTCTTACGGCAAAGGAAACGTCGACTTTTTGGCCAGCTGGTTCCTCTAAGGTGTCCAGTTTTGCCAAGCCATCTGCTATCTCATTACCGCGGTTATCTTGATGGCCGGGTACCCAGATTAGTGTGATCTTGTTATGATCTCCCAATCTGTTTAGAGCTTGCATACAGTCCCGAACCAGTGATGATTCAGTGGTGGTCTTAGCAAGGGCTCCTATAGCGGCTTTACTATCTGTGTAGATATGGATCCTCCTGCTCATGGTTTTCTTTGAGAGCAGGAGTTTTGCACATTTCAGGATAGCCAAGACCTCCGCTTGGAAGATCGTGGTTAACTTACCCAGAAAGAAAGACTTACTGTGATTGTTTCCTGGACAATATATACTTGCTCCAAAGCGGTCGTTTGCTCCAGATCCATCGGTGAACCACGCATCTATGTTCGGTTGGATCTGTAGGTTTTTATTACATTATTCAGTAAACAGGTTTATAGAAAACGTCTTGTTCACTTGGTATATTCTGGGTATTCTATCTTGCTTCAGTATGAAGGGAAATTTGTGGAGAAACCCGAGCTTGGTATGACCTGTCCCGAATTATCTCCACTCCCCCTGACATCTTAGTCTATATGCTGTGAGTCTGGCGGTGCTGACTATTTGTTGATTTAAAGGAGGAATACAAAGTGCTACTTCCAGCGCCTCTGTTGGTGTTGTTCTCATAGCTCCTGCCGCAGCCCTTAGGTAGTTACCCTGTAGGCTTCTTAGCAGGTTCCTTGCCTCCGTCATTTCTACTCTAGGCCACCAGACCACAGCAGCATATGTTAATCTCGGTAACAATACCGATTTGTATATCTGTAGGGCAGCATTCAATTTAATGCCCCAGGACTTTCCCATTACTCTTTTACACGCCCAAAAAGAGGCGTAAAACTTGGATCTCTTTATTTCGAGATGTGTCTTCCAGTTCAGTTTGGTATCTAGGTAGACTCTCAAGTATTTGACTGACTGGACGTATTCTATTTCCTCATGCCAGAACCTTAACGGCTCAATGACCTCGAGTTTATATTTCCTGAAAATCATGGCCTTGGTCTTTGATGGATTAGCCCTAAGTCCTTTTGATTGACACCAGTTTTGTGTAAGCGTAAGTGCTTTTTCCATTATATCTTTGAGTGTCGCAAAAAAGTCGCCCCTTACCATTATGGCCACATTATCAGCGTAACCATAGACGGGGAAGCCCGCTTTCCGCAACTTCTCAAGAAGTTCATCCACCTGTAGGCACCACAGTAAGGAAGATAGTACTCTCCCCTGCGGACAACCTTTGGCGGGGAAGCCATGCACCACCGAGTCCCCAGACTAGCAGTCAGGGTTCTTCCTGTATGCATGCTTTGTGTCCAGTCTGCTAACGCAGCTGGAATGCCATACCTGGTCATCGCTTTCCCGATCACATCATACGAGGTGCTATCAAAAGCTCCTTCGATGTCCAGGAATACGCCCAAGGCATATTTCTTTGCCTCCAACTGTGCCTCAACTCTGCCCACGAGATGGTGCAGAGCAGTATCAGTTGATCTGCCCTTTCTGTAAGCATATTGAGAGAAGGCCAGTAGATAGGTAAGCAAAGGGCCGTTTTTCAGGAACCCATCAATCAACCTCTCCAACGTTTTAAGAACGAAGGAGGTGAGACTGATAGGCCTAAAGTCTTTGACTAATATGTAGCCATTTCTGCTAGACTTGGATATGAAAACGACTCTCGTTCCACTCCAAGCCTGGGGGACGTGTCTTAGGGTAATACTTACTCTAAAGATTTTTGTGAGTGTCTCCAGACCCTCCTGAAGGAGAATCGAGTAGATTCCATTCGGTCCCGGTGATTTATAGGGGTTGAAGGTCTTAACAGCCCATTCAACACCTCTCGAATAGACAACCTTTGCTGCTAAATGCCATTCCCTGGGCTTATATTCTCTGGGCTTCGACCGACTAGTTTGTTTTTTATTGTTAAATCCTGGGAAGTGGACATCCATCAAATGTTTTAGAGTGTCCGATCTTTCCTCAGTAATGTTCTCTATTGGAAGCTTAAGACAACCCAACTGAGGACGATGATCTAAGCTGAGGATTCTGCAAAGTCTGGATGCCTCCGGGGCACTCTCAATACCTTCGCAAAAGTGTCTTCAGCTTTTGCGTTTTGCTTTCGTGATTGCCTTGCTATATTCTCGTTGGGAGCTTCTAAAAGCTTCCCAGTAAGCCGCAAGGCCAGTTCTCTTTGCTTTATTGAATCCTTTTCTTGTTTCTGACCTCAGCTTTTCAAGCTCATTATTCCACCAGTGGATTTTGGTTACCGGCTTTTTTGGTAACTCGACAAGCAGTTTGATTCGTAGGCATTTACAATGACATTCTTTAAGTAATCCGCATCTTCTAAATTATTTTTAGACCTATAACTAGTTGGGGCTCCAGCAAGCCGGGCCTTGAGGTAAGCCCTGAAGCCGTCCAAATTAGTCTTCCTGAGATTACGAACAGCTTATCGGCGAGTGGTGAAGAGTTAGGCGTATTTGTCTGTGGTCGGATCCCGAAGGTTCATTAGAGACCCTACAGTCTCTCACCAGACCCGTCACCCTCTCTGTACTCACCGTAATGTCAATAACCTCCTCTCTTCTTGAGTCCTGGAAGGTCGGCTCAGTTCCTCTATTTAAGATGGTGAGTCCTGTGCCCATTAAGAAAGCATGGAGACTCTCCCTCCGCGGATTAATATCGGTGCTCCCTTATCCGACATGGTGGGAGTTTGCATCGCAACCCAGCAGAAGTTCCTGTCCTCCGCATAGGCCACCAGGGTTTTTACCTCTTCTTGCGGTGGTGGATTTGTGGAGTCGAAGGGCATGTAAGCTGACCCTATCAGTACCTCCATGTCTTCCCTCTCAGGTGTACTCTCACCCAGATGACTGTAAGGTCTTCACTGCTGAACTGTGGCAGAAAGATGGCATTTAGTTCTGTAACTAAAATGCAAGATCTTACTCTTTTTTCCGAGTGTGCTTTGTATAAATTACCGCATCCATTCAGTCCTCTAATTGCACCATTTACAAACCAAGGCTCTTGGATTAGTGCAATATTTATTTGCATCATAGCCATGCTTCTAGCTAAAATTGCCGAGGCGCCTTTGCTATGATGCAAGTTAATTTGTGTCAGTTGGATGCCGAGAAGAGCCATTGTAAGCAGTCTTGACACCCTCCGACACCTCCATTTGCTCGGTGGACTCTCCGCGTTTTCAGCTTGCCACCACCTTAACAGTGGCGCGACCGGTTCCGCAGAAAGGTCTGAAATCGCGGTTCTTTAGAGCTTCCAGCGAAGAGTCGCCAATCAGGCAGGCGAAGTGAGCGCCCGTGGCGTCCTTACTTTGACTCTCTCTGACGACGACCCATTCATTGGTTGCCAGTCCCGCATTTTGTTGGTTGTGGAGCTTCAAGGCTTCCTCAACTTCTACATCGGGCTCCTCCACGTGTATCACCACCCAATGACGCCTCGGTAGCTCACTGGCTGCCAACACACGCAGAGGAGTTCTCTTAATTTTCCAATCAGAGGAATGACTTCTAAGCCACTCTTTTGACTCTTTACTGGCGCGCACTATCACCAGTGCTCCATCTATGTCTCAGGTGCCGATGAAGGTGGGGGCTTTGACTTCTCCGGACATGCCGAGGATGCTAGACCTAATCAATTTCTTGATCTCCAACCCCTCATCAGCTCCTAATTTCTTGTCGGGGTAGTCTTCCAATACTAAGGCCACCTTGACAGTTCCTGGTGTCACCTGGGCATAAGACCCTTCATTTCTGGGTCTCTTGACCTGGCGATTGGTAGGGGGACTAGGGGTAGCGTGCTCCGGCCTGGCGCGCTTCGCCGCGCCACCCGAAGCCCGTCCACCCCCAATTCCTGTTTTTAAAGCAAAAGCAGTATGGGTGTGAGGGGCCTTAGCAACCACATTCTCCCTCGCCTGCCTCTCGTTTCTCAAACGGCGCCTGGTGGCCCCGTTAAGTCTTTTGTGAGGTGGAGCCACAGAGCCCGCTCTCGTATCATTTGGACTCCCTGGGTGTTTGCTTCCGGAGGAAGTTTGGAAAGGGTGCTTTCAGAATCGTTATTCATTTGAGTCCCACGAGTGTCGCGGTCGCGCGGTCTCACCCGGCCAGAGCCGCGTATGGCCGGGGCTTGGCTCCGTACTCCTGGATTTTGCCCGGTATCCAGGAGGCACCGTTCAAGGCGCAACACTCTTTGCGTCACGCAGCTCTCGGTACGGTTGCTCACACCTTAGCTTAGGGGATTCCTCTTAATTGGCCGCGGGCTGGCTCACTCCTGAGCGGGTGACAACCGCCCGCAACCTTAAGCCCCATCACCCGTTCCGGCGCGAGAGCCCCGAGCCCCCGAGGACATCAGATGCTCACCTTCTGTGATCAATACTTGTCCCGTCAGTTTACACTTTCATTGTGGCAACACAACCGGGCAGATCTACCAGCATCCACTCGGGGGCTGACAATCAATACCCGGCCGCGCCGCCACCAGCACACGCTGGGAACAAAATAAACGTTTCGTGTAGTTACTGCGAGGCGGCCAGACCACGTGCACACCGAGCGCTCCGCGGACCCGGAGCTCCCGCCTCAGAGCTACTACAAGGTGGGAATCCATTCGGGGGGATATTGAACTATACACGCATCTTTGTTTAATAGAAATGATATTTGATACATGAAAGAAAGTGTAACGTTTGCAAAATGTAACTTTGAATATGTGAGAAAATCAATGACATCTGATATCCGAAAGAAGTGCATTTTACAGAAGTTATGAGTCATGTAACGATTGCGCAATCGTTATTTTCTACTATGCAGGTAGCAATTTGTGCTAACTTTTTAATTTAATATAAAATAGGAGTATGTTACTTTAGTACGTGATCAAATTGGTGAAATATGATCAGTTTACCATCATTTTTTCTCTACTACGCAGTTAGCAATTTTTGCTGTGTCATCAGCATTTGTTATGTAATATAGGATTATATTACTTTAATACGTGATCAAATCGGTGAAACCTGACAAAACCTGCATATTTTGCGGAATTTATGAGTTATTTCACCATTTTGTTCTCTACTACGCAGTTAGCAATTTTTGCTATCATCAGCATTTTTATTTACTATAAAATAAGATATGAGTCATACTTTTCAATGTTATCAGTATTTTTATAATACAAAGTGGTGGGGTTAAACAATATTTAAGAGGGCTCTTACGCGACATTGCATCAATCAATTGTCGATCGCGGTTTCAAGAAGATGCAATGTAAACCATAGCGACTAGCGGAAAATACAACGGTGAGACAAAGGTTGCACGCATAAGTAAACTGTCGCTTTCCTTGTTTTTGACATATACTTTATTCACATGTAGTTTACAGTGTGCCAACAGCATCTTTGCCACATCGGGCGACTCGCATTTTGGGAAGACGGTTACGCGTTAACATCAACAGCGTACAAATACATTGAAATTGGAATAAGTGTTGGTCCAATCTCGTATGTGGAAATAATTATCGGAGACAATCATGGACATTCACTGTTTATACCATTTTCTACATGGCAAACGATCATCCAGAAGCAGACGGATATTCATCAACTACTACAACTTTTTGACATATACTTTATTCACATGTAGTTTACAGTGTGCCAACAGCGTCTTTGCCACATCGGGCGACTCGCATTTTGGGAAGACGGTTACGCGTTAACATCAACAGCGTACAAATACATTGAAATTGGAATAAGTGTTGGTCCAATCTCGTATGTGGAAATAATTATCGGAGACAATCATGGACATTCACTGTTTATACCATTTTCTACATGGCAAACGATCATCCAGAAGCAGACGGATATTCATCAACTACTACAATCGGTCGATGCGTCTGCTACTTTGGGGCTTCGCGATTTGATTTTTTCATTTCAAAACATCTTATATCAAAATGTAGATTACATATTCTTATTAGATATTGCGGCGATCCAACCTACACGCCACGACACTTCAATGCAACCTACACGGCACGACGATTTTGACAGTTCGATCTGTCAAGCTTTGACAGATCGCTGGAAACCAAGTTCAAGTTATTCAAGCTTTTAATTAATTGCCACTAGAAGGCATATTTTTTCGCTAATAAATTTTTCTAGAAAAATTATAAAATGAGGGAAATGTGGCGAAAAGCCGGCGAATGCTCAGCTTCGCCCCGTGTAGTATTATGTCATAGAAAGTCGCTCCCTTGGATTTATGCCCGGTGAAGCTGACTCGACCGTATAGGATTCTCCTTGCCGATTGGGATCCACGACTTCATCGGCCTCTATCTCCGACGAGCGAGTTAATTTTCGATTTGCCTCGGAGAATATCGCCGATACGATCCTTCTCCTCGACGAGTTCCCAGACGGTCACCATAAGAATCACCCGTGGGACTCAGCACGCGGCAGCAAATTCATCAAGAGGAATACAAGCCGAGACATCGACAGCATCAAGAGGGAACCAGGCGGAGGCCTATTGTTACGACGTCGCTTCCCAGACAGAGGAATTCAACTTGGCGACTCCCGATCAAGAACATCGGCCAATTAAATTCACAAAAATGCTTCCTTCTATTTCTTTTAAAGAAAAGTGTTGTAAAAAAATGTTTGAAATATTGAATAAAACTTTGTGTTAAGAATTCAATAAAATAAAATAAAATAACAAACTAAAATTTTTTACTAAAAAGTGGGGTAACCCCCCCCCCACACACAGATACTATAACACAAATTTATCAATATAAATATTATATATATAACAGCAGTATATTATAAATAAAAAATATGTATATATATTGTGACGTGACACTTTGCGTGTCCGTCACAAGGTCATAATTCCGGTCGGCACAGAAGGCGGTGAGCTCGCGTCTTTTACTATTTTAGGGAGAGCAGCTCGTTAGGCCGCGCAGCACAGGCGAGTGCGCTCGATTCTGCGAAGACACAGGGCGTCTGTGTTCTATGTGACGAATATTGGATATATCGAGATGTATATTGATTTTGTACTTTATTTGCAGCCTGTATTGTGTGGTATTATACGATATTGTATATCTCACCTTGCATTGTATTTTATTGTATTAATTGCATCTCAGTATCGTTTCGTACCGTGCGGGCCGCTTAGCGGCTAGATTGTTATTTCTTTTCAGTGCAAGACGAGAGAGAGCGCAGCTCACAGCACGTAGCGTCGGACGAAGCAGAGCGAGGAAGAGAGAAGACAGAGACAAACAGCGGTACAGGGACGTAAGGGCATCCTAGGCACGAGGCGCCCGGCGAAGATGTCGGCGACGGGATTGAAAAAACGGGAGAAGCTAGCACTCCGACTTCATGAAAACTGGAGCGGAGTTCCTTGTAGAGTTGTCGGCCACATGATGCTGAAAGAGGAGCCTGAAGAAGCTCACCGAAGAAATCGGGGCAAAACGGGCCGGGGACGGCTAGAAAAGGGCCCGAGCAGAGATGCCAGTTTGCGAACGCTAGCAGCATGCTCAGCAAGTAGAGGGAATACACAGACGAAACGCACACAGACGAACAGTGTATGTGTGCGCTCAGCGCCTTGGCGAGTGGCTGCTCGCTTGTGTGCGTGTCCCCTCCACTTGCTGCTACATGTTGCTAGCGTCCGCAAACTGGCATCTCTGGGCCCGAGTCGATGAGTTGCCGGAACACCTGCGGCCGCTATCCCTCATAGCGCCGCGAAGGAACGAATCTGATTGGCTCATTACTTAGCGCGAAGAACCGTGCACGGCGAGAAAAGCAATTGCCGAAGAAGCCGAATTCATTGTTGTGCGCGCCGTGGTACACGCCGGTACATCGCTTCCTGATAGTGTCGTGCCCGTGAGGTGTGTGTGTGTCGAGTCAGAATCGAGGAGAACCGAACCGAGATTTTCTCTGGCTCGAGAGACCCGGAGGAAAAACTGCCGAATTTTGGGCGACCGGACGAGATACTTGGAAGGTCGACGTACGTGAATGACTGCTCGCTCTCTCTCCATCGCACCCTTTGCGAGATTTACGATTTGTGGATCGAGTCTGAGCGAACTAGCCAGCTCGATGCCGCACGTATTAATCAAAGCAAATATTGTGGCGAATATTGCAATAGTAGTCTGAAAATAGTAGTTGCCGAAAGGGTAACAAACATTCGCTGCTCTCTTGTCGGGCCGCGGTTGCAACAATCCGGGCATAATAGCTCGGTATTCGTGTGTGTTCTGTTGTTCATTTTTTTTGCATGTTTTCAGTATTATATATTTGTGCCGGTTCTGCTCGTTCCAACCGTCGGAATGCACTCGACATAGTAACCGCGAATAACATGTAGTCGTAAATTATTTTAATATCGAGAGTTGAACGCGCAAATTGAGCCGAATTCGTAGCCGTCGGACCGCAACATTGTTTTACGCTTATTGCCGCGATCGCGACAGACAAAGACCGCGCGCTTACCGTACGCCTTATCTGCCGTTCTGCATGTGACAGCGCATTCCGCGGCTTAGATAGCCTCTCGCGATTCTCTTCGCGCGACCATACACATCAAAATACCGGCTCGCGGCCGTCAACAAATAGTGTTAAAGAAAATTGTCGTTTGCGAACGGGCGGCCAATAATTGTCATTTCATATATGCAATATTTTTCCCGCGAATTTTGCCGTGCTCCGTTTTATATATTTTTTTTTATACTGTCCTTTGCCTCGTGTATCACTGTTATATAATATTGCCGAAGATGCTATTTTTACTTTTCCAAGAGCATTATTATTCACTGTCAAAATTGTTATCTTTGCATTTCTCACATTATTACTCTGTATTACCGCACTCATCAAATTATATCGCCGAGAGTCACACGATTTTCATTTCTATTATTACTATTCTGTACTGTCGGATTTATCAATTTGCCGAGATTCACCCTGGTCGACGACCAGTCGGAATCATATACCACATCTTGTTATTAAACTACATTTTTCCCAGCATATCGCGACTAAGTTTCTCTGCCATTATTCATAATAGTGCCTCCTGAGCGTACGCCTCTCCGTATTTTTCTTTATTTAACTGAGCTACTGAGCATAATTGCCGTCGACTCTATTTGATATCTTGTGGATGCCGAAATTATTATGTAATTGGCTGTATATGGTGAGACGGCATGAATGCACGCCTGGCGCCCAACTATCAGATTGGTGAGTAAAGTGTTTAATTTAATCTAGAAAAGACGTGCCGAAAGTGTGCGACACCTTCGCTATCACATCCTAAAGCGAGGTGCCCGTCACAATATATAAATCATCTTACCACACTCAATGTTTCTATTTTTATTTAATTTAAATGCATCAATTCATTGTTGTCTGATATACAAATCTTTTGGAAATGTATAAAACAACAAAGTTTTAATTTCTGATTTAAAAGTCCGACTTTTATAATACTGAATATAACAAGTTAGCACTTTTCTATTTGAAAGTAAAAAATAGAACAGATCAAATACTAACACGATTCTATGATTCACAGTTTCCACTACGTTGCCGCCATATTGCTTTACAATTTTGGCCAAATCTCTGATTGGTTGCTACTACGCATTTTCGGAATAATTCACCTGTTATTCTTAGGAAGAGGTCAGATGGTGCGGAATGTGCGTAATGTGGAATTTACGGAATGAATTCCGGCCACTCATAGACATTCTTCGAGATGAACGGAGTTTGTGAAATGTCTATGATTAGCGGGAATTCATTCCGTAAATTCTGCATTACGCGCACTATCTGACTTCTCCTTTACACATGGGCTTAGCCGCTCTCAGGTTTCTCTCTGCTGCCAGTACCCAGACGGCACATGATATCATTTGATTGTAGAATGATATCGTTTCTACGTCATTTTCGTGATATCATGTGATATCACATCCCTGAAATATCACACAGATATTCTTCTAAGAATATTAGTACTGTTTTGTTTCAAGTATATCTTAAAGACATCGCTTAATGTATAGGAAATTTGAATGCAGTGTATTACACTCCCGTGATAGTCTTATGATATTTTTGAAATATTTATTGATGATATCACAAATCTTCGCACAATATATTTTGCGCGAGATATGAAAATCAATTCTCAAGTTGCAATGTATNAAATCTTCGCACAATATATTTTGCGCGAGATATGAAAATCAATTCTCAAGTTGCAATGTATACATTGCACTGCAATATTTTTATTAAATAATAATTAAAATAAATAATAAACAAAATGTGTACAATAGCTCAAGAATAAGTAGATAAAAACAATTATGATTTAGTAAGAAGCAAGTGGTCTCGCAGACTGAGTGCAGGGACTGCGGATATGGGCTTGCGGAGGTCTCGAGTTCAAATCTCACTAATCACCTTAGGATTTTTCAGGTCCGATCCCTTTCAATGGAGTTCATCGGTTGATCGGCGAGCTGTATCAGGCTTTCAAAAACTAATTCGAGTGAAATCTCGAAATTCCCCTCATTTTTAAAACTTTTGCAAGAGATATCATTTGCATGTTTTTGATGTGGACATTAGCAGTCTCAGGCATATCCCTGAGATATTATTTGAACATCATTACTCGTTCGAAAATGTCTCAACGAGATATCTTTTGCACATTCAAAGTCTCTGTGAGATATCTTCAAGACATCTTAAATACATCATTGTGCCGTCTGGGTATACTCTCTGAGAAGTGACGCTACACCTGATTTACACTTTTAGACTTTTGAATAACAAGTGTATGGCAACCAGAACTTTGTGTATGTAGCTGGAAACAGTGTTGCAAACTCTGGCAGGCTAGCACCGAGAGCACTGAGGTGTGGGCATAGACATATAAGAAAGAAACTGCGCGTGTGAGAGAAGAAGTGGGTCCAACTACAGAGCGAGACAGATGCTTTCACTCGTGCATCTGTCTTTGTCTTTCAGCATCTGGAGTAAGGATTCCCAACTCGGAAGACAACTCAGATAACGCTACATATCTATGTAACGGTTTTGGTTAGGAACCGGTTTTGTAATACTTCTGTTATTTTTTGTATTTTTTGCTACACTCAATTATTTTTTGAAATTTATACTAATGAGTTTTAACAAATAATAACGAATTGAAATTAATCTATATTATAACTACTTATTGACTGTCAATCGCCTACTCTCGCCCCTTTATCGCTCGGTGCTCCTCATTGCCCCATCACGCTATTTCTCATTTTTACTACTTTTCTTGTCCACCAATCATCGCGTCACTAAACAAGGATAGAGACACGAGTGAAAACATCTATCTTTGTCTGAGGTTGGACCATTCCTTTTCCACAGAGAAAATAGGGAACGCGCAGTCTATACAAATGTATAGGAAATTTGAATGCATGGAATTTCCTATACATCTATTTCTTATATGTCTATGGGTGTGGGAGCCACTGGGAGCACGCACGAGGATTCGTGCCTGAGACTGCGGACGTGTTGCATCACGTCAGAGCGCTCACTTTGCATATTCTTTCTTTTATCGTATTCCTAACTGCTTTGCGGGTAAATTACAGCGTGCTCAGTAAGTATAGCACCCCTTTTGCTATGTGCGGATAGATATTTCCTGCTTGTAAACATTTTGTGGTCCTGAGTTGGGTATAATCTTGCTTGGTGTTTTCCCGCCAAAAGTTACTTCCTTGATACTGACCTTGTACGGGTCCAGATCTACACCTGTAGCTTCTAACTTGCCGAACGACACTTCTAGTAAGGAGGTAGAGATGGCTATTGAGTCAGCGCCGTCGGACCTCGATTTCGGGCTTGTCGGAAATCTCCCGGGATCTGCGGGTGATTTAACCTCAAATGTCTCTGCGGGGGGGGGGGGATTTCCAGTTACCTCGTCCCGCCGGTGGGGTTGCTCTCCCTAGTCGAGCCAAGAAAAGACATGTTGTCTATGATTCATCTCCTTTAAAAACGGCATACTCTCCGCTAACGGAACTTAGAGGACTCTCGCGCTAAATAGGTATGAGCCTGAGTTGACTGGGCCGTATCTCGTTCATATCGATTGTGTCTATCTTGGGAACACTGCCGGGGCTGAAAATCCAGACTCGGGTGGTGGCAATTTGTCTACCAGTGCCTTGAGTATTCTAGACATAGGAAAAAGACTAAACAAACTTTTGTACGAATCGTTTAAACATGTGTACGACTTGAGGTCAAGTAGAGAAAATAATTTTCGGTAGTTTTTTCCTCTTGGGAGGAGGCAAACAAGTTCGTAGATCTCTTCCCTACTGTTGGCGAGAAAATTACTCTCTCGGGAGGCTGGCTCGTTTACGTGCCGAGTTTTAAGGTTGTTAAACAGTGTCTTCTCAGGGGGGTGGATGAGGACAATACCGCGGAGGAGATACTTTCTAACGTTAGGCCGCCTCCGAGGTGGGGTGCCTCATGGACTCCACCGTTTGAGACTGTTAGGCTTCAACGAAGAGTATATAATGATGACAGTTTCTCATTAGTGCTATTTAATACTAACAGCTTTCTCTTGCGTTTCAGGACCAAGTTTGTACCAACGTCGTGCATATATATGGGAAAAAGGTTTTTCCTACAATCGTATATATAGAAAGTCCGGCGCTGCAGTTACTGTCAGCGTTTAGGACAAACAACGTCTTTGTGCAAACAGACTTCTTCTGGTAAACAGTTCTGCGAACGTTACGGAAAGTCAGAGCACTCTAAGTCGGACTGTTTAAGCGACGAGTTTGAGTACATCAATTGCATTAGACTCAAATATAAGGACTACAAGCATCAAGCTTCAGAATCAAGGTGTCATGGTTATGTGAGACAAAAAAGCATACACAAGTTGATGGCAACAAAGGATCTTTCGTTTAAAGAGGCGTCAGTTCTCTTTGATAAAGAAGGCGTTTAGCGCCTCTTGGAACAAAACCCCGTCAGTACCTTTGCCGACATTTGGTGAGTTTATAGGTAAAATTTTTAGGTTTACTGCTTCACCTGGGTCTGGTGGTGACGGGCGTGGGCTGAACCCTGATCGTCCGCCAACGTACCGGAGAGCTGACAGTGGAGACTATCTCCTGATGGTGCCGGGATGCCTCGAGCCACTGTTCGGACAGTTGCGCGCGATGTGCAGGTGGTTTACTCTGCGTCTTCGTCGTCTGTTCCTGCCGCGCCTGTAAAGCTCATCCCTTACGGTTCCTTCGTTGCAAACTCCTCAGAAAACAAAGACACCAAAAAAGATAAATCATTTTCCAGAAGTACTGTAAACTTCAAAGATTCTTCCAGGGATAAAGAAGCACCATCCCTTCCTATTAAAAACTTAATACCTCACCTACGTAATACTCTTGTAAACAAACAAATTATCAGCCTTTCTGATTCAGATTTGGAGACTGTTTTAAGACTAGCTGTAGAAAAGAGTACCAATTCAGTCATCCTATGATCTATATACTTTTGCTAGGTCTGTGTCTTTATTCTCAGAACTCCTCTTGCTCTTCTTTATTCTCTTTGTCGTAGTCGCCGTACAAAAAAGATGGCTTCTACTAAGAGTTTGAACATTACACAGTGGAACCGCCGTTCCTTGCCACGTAGATTAGATTCAAGCATTTAATACAAGAGGGTAATATACATATTGCAGCTCTTTGTGAAACCTGTAACGATGTGAATCGTTACGGCCGGGACCGACCATCCGTCCCGGCCTAAAACACGGCGCTTAGCGCCAAATAATCACTCACAAATCAGCGTATATTAAATATACGCTGACGGCTTGCGCGCCGGCCGCACCGCGCGTTTCCCCGCGCCACGAAGCGGCATGCGCGCCGGCCGCACCGCGCGTTTTCCGCGCCACGAAGCGGCCAGCGCGCCGTCCCCGCACTGCGCGCTACCCCGCGCCTACAAGTACCAGCTG
>NW_018021603.1:27797-39902 GCF_002006095.1 Pseudomyrmex gracilis
CCGGGGAATCTCTGGATTCTCTGCCGGGTAAACCGGCATCCGCTCCGCTCCGCTCAGGGGAATCTCTGGATTCTCGACCGGGTAAACCGGCTCCCTTTCCGTTGAAACCAGCCCAGGGGAATTGCGTGAGTCTCCGTCAGGCTGCGCCGACTCTTTCCGTTGAAGCCGTTCCAGGGGAATAAGCTAAAGGCGACCGTAAGAACAACCGAGCCTAAAGAGGCCGACCGAACAAGTCTACTTTTCGGAATAAAGTAACTTTCGGCATTGTAAATATTGTTTTCCCGAGCCGATAAAAGTGAGTTAGGAAACAGCATTTTTGCAAATCTCTTTGTCATAGAAAAGAGACTTTTCCGCGAGATAAAATCAATTCTCGCCATAAACACGTTTCCGAGTAGACAAATAAACGAGGCCCGCGAAACGGCCTTGACCGAATCGCGCCGTTTAAATCTCCGACGGAGTACACAACTTATGTTTTTCTGATATATTTCCGAGGAAAGCGTGACTTGCCGCATACCGATCCAGGAATTCGTCGGCACGTGAATTCCACAGCGTATTATTTCTCTTTGTATTCTAAACTGTTTCTTTATTTCTTTCTGTTGAATTATTTGAATAAATCTGTTATTTTTGTTTGTTACTAAAATCACACCGAGTCATTCTTTTCTTTCTATTCTTTTCCCGATTCCGACGAGCTACTCCGCAGCAAATTAAATTAAAACATTAAACGAACGGAACAAAACTTTAGCGAAAAAGTAGGACCGTTACAAACACATCTAGATCATAGATCTAGATCATAGATCTTTAATCACATTTTCAAACCACGAAATCGTTTCGACCGACCGCAATCGTCAGGGCGGAGGGGTCGCAATTGTAATAGCTAAACACATTAAATTCTAAATATTATATGATGTTACGTCCTGGAGACTCCACGGTCCCCTTTTTCCTGCGACGCGACGCGCCAGCGCATAGCGAACCCTTTTTTTGTAAATAATACAAAAAAACAATAAATAACTCGAACGGGTCTCCTATCGTTTGGAAACTTAAACTCCAGACAATAGGAGAGCAAACGGAAATTATATCGGCGCCCGAAAAGATCAACCGTGCCTGGCAATAACCCGAAATTTTAGGATAACGTGCAAGAAAAATTTATTATTTAAACATTTCGAGCAGCTTTCCAAACAAACCCGGATATCTCTGGGTCGTGAAAAACATCGCTTATAAAAGTTAGAGCGGCCGACGCAAATAGAAACTCCGGCGCCACGAGCATTTTTATTATGAACAAATAACAAAGGGTCTATGTGGCGTGATAAAAAAAAACAACACTCTCCCTTTTCCCTTTTCCGAAAAATCGGACGAGCCGACCAAGGCGAGAGATCGTCGCCGATTGGCAATCACACAAAGTTTACCCGACGATTAATTAACAAATAGAAACCAGCAAGACCCGACCGAGTTTTTCGATTGGAAGAAATCCGGTGAGCACTCGCTGACTCAAAAGAGTATATAAGACGGGACTCTCGGAGCCGGAATCAGAAAAACCTGCTGATTTCGCCGGGAGTGCCGCAGCAAATTCGCGACGAGTGAGCGTAAATAGTTGCAAGTGCAAGTGCGAGTAGTACGCCGAGAATCCGCCGAACACCGAAGCCGCACCAGATTCCGAGCTACCTACCAAGCCGTACAGGCCGAAGGGAGAAAGGAAATCGCAGCCAGCAATCATCTAAGTAGTAAGTCCACATCATTATATATACGGAGGTTCCACTTCTCGCGAAATTAAAAGCTGACGTCGTGACTAATTTTCGGAGATATTGAGGAAACAGTCAAAATAAACAAATACATAGACACACTCAAAAATTCGGTTTAATCGGAAGGGCTACTCGCGGTATATAGCCGTCTTGGGTGGCAGCCGAAATTTTTGGAAGGGCTACTCGCGGTGTGTAACTGTCTTGAGTGGCAGCCGAAGTTTTGGAAGAGCTACTCGCGGTGTGTAGCCGTCTCGGGTGGCAGCCGAATTTTTTGGAAGGGCTACTCGCGGTGTATAGCCGTCTCGGGTGGCAGCCGAATATTTTTTCTTCATTTTCTTCCCCAAACCACGTAGTAAACAAGGCTCAACATCTCCGAAAACGGTCGCGAAGCCAAGAAAATACAATAACAAAAGAAAATACAATAACATAAATTGAGTGTAATTGCATAAAATTGTTTAAGTGGAACCCCGGCAGAGAACTTCGCGAACGGGTAAAAAGGCCCAGCGCTACCGACGCAACGTAAAATTGCGACGAGCGGCAACGCTCGCGCTAAACGAAGCGGAGCTGACCAGGCCCATTGACGCCACCCCTCCTCAGACATTAGGAAACGATTACAGCAGCGACAATAAAATAAGAAACCCCAGCGATACACACACAACTTCATCGCACGCGCACGCACACCCACCGACACACTCGCACGTAGACGCCTCTCACCCACAAAATAATAGTAACAATAATCACGCACACGTAGAAACACACACAGACACACATACACACGACGATTCGTGGTATGAAGCTCCCTCCTATTCATCTGTAACCCCCGATTCTCCCGCAGACGCTTAATTCTCCCCTGCTCCTTCCGTGAACAATCCACCGCCTTCACTTCCTCGCTCTCCCTCTCCAACGCACCCCGAGCCCTCTTGTTCCACAGAAAATTCCGCGGATCTGCAATCCGCGCCGACTCCTCCTCCCCCTCCTCGCTCTTCTTTCCCTCTACCTTCTACATCCGGGCAAGAACTCGCGGACGATGAATCCTCCGATTCTTCACGATCAACCACCCCACCGCTCGATCATAAATTCCAACATTTCCTCCGACTAGCCTCTACTTACCGAAAAGCAGATCCTAAAAGAATCCTCTTTGTAATCGATCCTTTAAGAATAGATCCTTCCGACTTCTTCCACTTGATATCCACCACCTCATCCAGAAAACTCCTCCCTGTCAAATTTCCTTATCTAGATGACATCCGCTTAGTCCCAGTCCGCCATTTTTACTCTATATTCCCCCCTAGTTCCGCAAAAATCTATGAGATAATAGAAATAGATCTAGAATGATTTCTATACCACGAATCGGCGTCTTACACATGCACTCGACACACTTACTTTAGAATTCCGCCGGAGGCCTTTCACACACACTCTCGCGACACGCATACATACATATATATATTCCCTCTCTCTAGCCTCTGAGCAATGACCCTCCGACTTATTGTAAAATTCGCGATATCACGTCTATCCACACGACAACACACCTAAAAATTGTAACAGTAAACACCCTTAAATGAATAAATTAATCTTGTACGTTTTATAATTTTTTCCTTTTAATTAAGACGACCTCTCATCATCCACATCCTCAATTGATCGCACGGTCTCGTCCTTAGTCCGTAAAGTTAAATCTCTAGACTTAAAAAGAGACCGACGAGCGGGGCCTCATAGGATAGAGTAAGAGCGGCATACGCCGTTGACCTGTCCGTGAGAGAAGAGCACACAAACTCGCTCGACTCTGCCGCAGCGGGATCGCCAACCTGCTGTGCGGAGATAGAGAGAAACGATAGATCTCTGTTACTCCACCACCCCGACCGTAACCGTGGGCCAGGACGTTAACAATGACAATGATATTTTATATATTTGCAAAACTAACCAAGTTGAAATAGTCGCTGTAAAAGCACATCTGCTTAACAGACAATTCTTACACATCTTTTCTGTTTATAGCCCTCTTCGGTGGTCTAGCAATTACACTGAAGTTAATTTCTGGACTTCATTTCTTCAACTCTGCTCGAAGTTTGAACCATTTATAATTTGCGGAGACTTCAATGGAAAAAGCCCCTTGTGAAGTAATTCTCCCAATCATTATAATAGTGAAGGTAAAAAACTTGAAATGGCAATAGTTAATTCCAACTGGTATATTTTAAATACTGGAAAACATACATGGTCATTGTCTGATCTTTCAAGACAGTCCTCCTTGGATCGTACGCTGGTCTCTCAGAGCTTAGCTCTAGATTCCCGGTGGGAAGTTGACGATTGTAATTACGGTAGTGATCACTTTCCTGTCTATATCGCAATCCGTGATAGATTTGATGGCACTATTCCCTGCCGTCCGTTTATTTTATATCCGTCAAGAATATTGATTGGGGTCTCTTTCGACAGGCTTGTGTAGACACTGCTCAGATCTTCGCACAGGACGTTGATAGATCGGTCTCCGAGATAAACGTGGATGAAACGTATAATCGTCTTATCCAGTCACTTGTGGATTCTCTGGAGAACTCTGGCGCTAGGGTAATCTCGTCAATAAGTCGCTCCCGAAAGTCTCCGACACTCTAGTGGGACAAGTCTTGCTCCCAGGAAGTTAGACGGAAAAGAGAGGCATTTGTTACTTTTAAAAATCATCCTTGCTTTCGCAATTTGTCATCGTATGTTGAAATCTCAAAAGAGGTTACGCGCTTTCTCTGTAAAAAGAAAAAAATCGCATTCAAGTCATTTTGTGGCTCGCTACACGTTCATTCTGACATCGGTTCTGTATGGAGCACAGTTAGGGTCTTTTCGCATGCCAGAAATTACTCGCGCGGCGATAGCAACAAAAATAACATTGATATTAAAGGTTTCCATAAATCATTCAAAAAAATCACTTTTCTTCAACCTGCCGTTACAAGTTGTCATTTCGATGTATTAAATACTATTCTTATGTTGGAGAGTACTGTAGATAGTTCTGCTCTCGAATCTCCCATTAGAGATGAAGAATATCTCTCAGCGGTTGAATCGATAAAAATCAAATTTGCTCCAAGTCCGGATTTGATCTCCAACAATATCATATCACACTTTCCTAAAAAACTCCATCAAATTGTTCACAAATTATTTAACATAATGGTAGACAAAAAAACATTTCCGGAACAATGGAAAAATTATTTTGTCGTGTTTATCCCTAAACCGGGAAGAAAAAGCTCCTACCGCCCCATCTCATTAGCTAACAATTTACTAAAACTATTAGAAACGATTATTCAACGTCGAATGGAATGGTGGAGTAAGCATATTAATTTAAAAAAAACGATTAAAAAAACTTAAAGAAAACGATTGGCCAATGTGAGCCTAAATACAGTTGACGGCGTGCAAAAGTTTTTGTAAATTATTTTTATTCAAAAACGTTACGTTTCGATCCTCGGGTGGAATCATCTTCAGAAATGATATACAAAAAAAAACCTATATAATAATAACAGAATACAATCAAAATGCATATCAAAGAAATAGATCGAGTATAAAAGCAAATTACTCACACAATTAAATAAAAAACGACATTTGACTTGCTAGATGTACATCAACAAACGTATTGACATGAAAGACAATTAAAATAGAACGTGTTGTTTCTCTCACTGTTGTGACGAGAATGCCGGCAAACAGAAAATATAAATACAAAGGAAGAGACAGAGAGAATCAGAGACACTTATTGCAAAAGGAGTAACTAACCATTTACAATTTCTTAAACTTTTCTACTAATGGTAAATATGCATTGTCTAGTAAATCCGTATCACTCTGCAAATTAAGACCAGCTGATTGCTTCTTAATATAGAGCATCTCAGAAACAAGACACTTTGTATAAAAGTATTCCTCATCTAATATACGGATATTACTCCAATCAGAGTCGTAGTTGAAATTAATTATATGGTCGGTAATAACAAATTGTTGCGGCGTGTTACGACAAATATTACTTTTGTGTTCATTGATACGTGTATTGAGCAGTCTTTTTTTTTGTTTGGCCAACATATGAAGCCCCACAATCACCGCATTTTAAACAATAAACGACATTAAATTTAGATGAAGAAGGCAAAGAAACACGAATAAACTTTGAAAATTTATTACCGCTCACAAAGGCAAGCCTCATGTTAGTTCTAGAATTAACAAAATCAGCCACACCCTTCGCGACCGATCGTACATATAGAACAACGAAAAACTTATTTTTATTCTCAACCTCGAGAACTTGCCAACCGTCCCTCACCACCTACAGTACCATTAAACAAACCCTTGAGACGTTTACCAATCACATCAAAGATCAATTGTACAGGATAGTTGTTGTTTAATAAAATATTTATGATAAACTAGAAATTCTTTTCATGAAATCTTGGATGAGAAAGGAAGAACGCTCGATCGATCAAACCGATGATATTTCCAATTTTCTGACACATAGGATGATACGAGTGGAAATTTAAATAACGGCCAGAAAAATAGGGCTTATGGTACCAATGTGTGATTATATAATTGTCAACAATGGTCAAGGTAACGTCAAGAAAATTTAAAGAATTATTTTCACCAATTTCAATTGAGAATTGAAGTCTTGGATGGTAAGAATTAAAAAAAGTCAAGTACTTCCCCGTAATATGTCTTTGGCGCCGCCAAAACAATGTCATCAACGTATCTCAGATAAAAAGAGGGGATAAATGAAAGCTTACTGAGTGCGTAGTTCTCGATATTCTGTAAAACCAGATCGGCAATAACGGGAGAAACAGAGGAACCCATCGATGTCCCAAACGTTTGTTTGTAAAACTTATCATTGAAGACAAAAACGGTTGAATTTAGAACCAAGCAAACACTCGCGATGAATTCATCGCGAGGCAAAGTTGTATCTCTTTCCAGAAATTGCCACCTGTCAAGAAGACTATCGACCGCCACCTCCAAAGGGACATTAGTAAACAAAGAAATCGCATTTAAAGAAATTAATTCAAAATAATCTTCAATATAAATATACGTCCGAAATTTTTTTGCCAAAGAAAAACTGTTAGGAACATGACTTCTGGCAGAAGGTAAGTTCCTATAAATAATTTTGTGTAAAAAAGTTGCTAAGTTATGGAGAGGCGTGCCGACAGACGAGACAATGATTCTAAGAGGATAACCATCTTTATGCATCTTGGGCAGACCGTATGCTCTCGGTAAAATCGCCTTGGAAATATTAAGATAATTATATGACGTTGTTGAAATATAATCTCGGTCTCTCCATCTCTTTAACAAAACATGCAAACTGTCTAAAAATTTATTGATCGGACTGCACTTTAATTCGATGTAAGTGTTGTTATCAGACAGAAGTGTAAACATTTTTTCAACATAAACATTCCTGTTCCTAACGCAACCACCATATTGCCTTTGTCGGCCTTAGTGAACAAAATATCTTTGTTGTTCATTGTTCATGAATCGTTCATCAATGAACGATATCTGTGCATGTCATCAATACTTGTATATATTTGCAATCGGTTTTTCTCTACTCAATCGGTGCATGTCATCAATTTCCAATCTTAGCAGTTTATTTGCAAAAACAGTTGCATGCCGTCCATAAATATACTTCATTATTAGTTGTTCACTAAGGCCGACAAAGGCAATATGGTGGTTGCGTTAGGAACAGGAATGTTTATGTTGAAAAAATGTTTACACTTCTGTCTGATAACAACACTTACATCGAATTAAAGTGCAGTCCGATCAATAAATTTTTAGACAGTTTGCATGTTTTGTTAAAGAGATGGAGAGACCGAGATTATATTTCAACAACGTCATATAATTATCTTAATATTTCCAAGGCGATTTTACCGAGAGCATACGGTCTGCCCAAGATGCATAAAGATGGTTATCCTCTTAGAATCATTGTCTCGTCTGTCGGCACGCCTCTCCATAACTTAGCAACTTTTTTACACAAAATTATTTATAGGAACTTACCTTCTGCCAGAAGTCATGTTCCTAACAGTTTTTCTTTGGCAAAAAAATTTCGGACGTATATTTATATTGAAGATTATTTTGAATTAATTTCTTTAAATGCGATTTCTTTGTTTACTAATGTCCCTTTGGAGGTGGCGGTCGATAGTCTTCTTGACAGGTGGCAATTTCTGGAAAGAGATACAACTTTGCCTCGCGATGAATTCATCGCGAGTGTTTGCTTGGTTCTAAATTCAACCGTTTTTGTCTTCAATGATAAGTTTTACAAACAAACGTTTGGGACATCGATGGGTTCCTCTGTTTCTCCCGTTATTGCCGATCTGGTTTTACAGAATATCGAGAACTACGCACTCAGTAAGCTTTCATTTATCCCCTCTTTTTATCTGAGATACGTTGATGACATTGTTTTGGCGGCGCCAAAGACATATTACGGGGAAGTACTTGACTTTTTTTAATTCTTACCATCCAAGACTTCAATTCTCAATTGAAATTGGTGAAAATAATTCTTTAAATTTTCTTGACGTTACCTTGACCATTGTTGACAATTATATAATCACACATTGGTACCATAAGCCCTATTTTTCTGGCCGTTATTTAAATTTCCACTCGTATCATCCTATGTGTCAGAAAATTGGAAATATCATCGGTTTGATCGATCGAGCGTTCTTCCTTTCTCATCCAAGATTTCATGAAAAGAATTTCTAGTTTATCATAAATATTTTATTAAACAACAACTATCCTGTACAATTGATCTTTGATGTGATTGGTAAACGTCTCAAGGGTTTGTTTAATGGTACTGTAGGTGGTGAGGGACGGTTGGCAAGTTCTCGAGGTTGAGAATAAAAATAAGTTTTTCGTTGTTCTATATGTACGATCGGTCGCGAAGGGTGTGGCTGATTTTGTTAATTCTAGAACTAACATGAGGCTTGCCTTTGTGAGCGGTAATAAATTTTCAAAGTTTATTCGTGTTTCTTTGCCTTCTTCATCTAAATTTAATGTCGTTTATTGTTTAAAATGCGGTGATTGTGGGGCTTCATATGTTGGCCAAACAAAAAAAAAGACTGCTCAATACACGTATCAATGAACACAAAAGTAATATTTGTCGTAACACGCCGCAACAATTTGTTATTACCGACCATATAATTAATTTCAACTACGACTCTGATTGGAGTAATATCCGTATATTAGATGAGGAATACTTTTATACAAAGTGTCTTGTTTCTGAGATGCTCTATATTAAGAAGCAATCAGCTGGTCTTAATTTGCAGAGTGATACGGATTTACTAGACAATGCATATTTACCATTAGTAGAAAAGTTTAAGAAATTGTAAATGGTTAGTTACTCCTTTTGCAATAAGTGTCTCTGATTCTCTCTGTCTCTTCCTTTGTATTTATATTTTCTGTTTGCCGGCATTCTCGTCACAACAGTGAGAGAAACAACACGTTCTATTTTAATTGTCTTTCATGTCAATACGTTTGTTGATGTACATCTAGCAAGTCAAATGTCGTTTTTTATTTAATTGTGTGAGTAATTTGCTTTTATACTCGATCTATTTCTTTGATATGCATTTTGATTGTATTCTGTTATTATTATATAGGTTTTTTTTTGTATATCATTTCTGAAGATGATTCCACCCGAGGATCGAAACGTAACGTTTTTGAATAAAAATAATTTACAAAAACTTTTGCACGCCGTCAACTGTGTTTAGGCTCACATTGGCCAATCGTTTTCCTCAAGTTTTTTACAAAATTGGAGCCTTTATTGATTTATACTAATAATGGGTGCGTTCAGACAACTCAACGGTTGAGAGATCATCGCTTATGATAGGATTATTCTTCAAGATCTGCTGTTGTTCCAAAAGTACGATCCAATCAGAAGTGATTATTTCTCAACCGTTGTGCAACTGTTGAGTTGTCTGAACGCACCCAATAACATAATTCCTTCATTCCAATTCGGTTTTAGACGGGGTTTGTCATGTGTTGACAATCTTGCCATTTTTATCTCTAACATTAAGGCAGCAAATAATATGCATCAAGTTACAGATGCGGTTTTTCTCGATATTGAAGGTGCCTTTGACAATGTAGTTTTATCAGTTTTGCTTTCAATACTGTCTCGGTTAGGGGTCCCCGAGAAAATAATTAGTTTTGTTTCATCGATAATTATGATTTGAAACTTAAATAGTTACATTTCTGGCATCCCTCTTCAGTGTCGACAGGCGACCAGAGGCGTGCCTCAGAGCTTCGTTCTCAACCCACTTCTCTTTAGTATTTACCTATCATTTATAGAAATGTGTTTACCACTCCCGGTCAAAATCTTAAGGTATGTTGATGATATTGTCATATATTGTTCTCATCCTTCAATCAAGTATGTAGCACAGCAACTTATTTTTTTTTTTATTGATCTCAATTCCCATCTCAAAGACCTCGGTTTTATAGTATCTCCGGAAAAGTCCGTTGCGTCCTTCTATTCTCTCAGCACCCTGAGAAACACTAAGTGGCTGATCAACAAACATAACATCAGGATTTCTCTCAATTACGTCAGCATACATATAGACTGGTGCGTCAGGTTTCTGGGAGTGTATACTGACTCCTCCTTGGGGTGGAGAAAGCACGTAGCTGAGATCCGAAAACGTGTGCTCCCTCGTATTAATGTACTTAAAGCCATCGCGGGGATAAAATAGTGCACTCACCCCGCGTTCTTTTAGTGGCGTAAAGGGGACTAGTGCGCTCAGTCTTGGACTGAGGTTGCCTAGTGTCACCTTTGCGACAGAGAGATCGCTTAGTACTCAATAGACTTCAGTATGCTTGCATTCGCGTGGTGGGTGACCTTCTGCGTATAACACCCACTAATGTCTTACTTGATTTAGTCAACCAACAACCTATCTCGTGTAGACATAGGTATTTGACCCGCAACGTCTGTTGACTCGCCTCATGCTCGGGACATTAGTTGAATACGCTATTGGATGAGTTCATCCATCTTTGGAGCCCTATTTGCGAAGATAACAACTTTGACTTGTCTTAGAAGTAGACAAAAAGTTACGTTCTGAGAACATTCTATGAATATTAAATAAACATTCTTTGTACATTCAATGAACATTTTCAGTATATTAAGTGAACTTTCAGAGAACATTTTGAGTATTTTTATGGAATGTATAGGAATGTTCTATGAATATTTTAATAAGAGGATGTACCCTATAAGCGCATAATATTATTTCATATCAAGTAATATTCTGAGGATATTTTTGGAATATTAAACGTATACTATTAATATTCATAGAATATTCTAGAATATTCTAAGAATATTGTGTGCTTATAGAGTAGGTATCCTAATAGGCACATTTGTGAAAATATTGCACAAAAATGGCATCATGAATGGCAACAATTTTGGAATGATTGCACTAAGATGATTCGCCATAACGCAACAGTTTTGTCGAAATAAAATTTTGTAAATAATATTTGTCAAAAATTGCAAAAAAATCGTTATGCATTTTTATAAGTATATACATGAATTAAGTTGATTTCTTCATGTGCAATTATATTTCTACATATTGTAAATATCACATAGCTGAAAGTTTTTTCTCAATTATTGGACAAATTCTTTTTGAAATTAATTTTGCAAATATACTGCTAAGATGATTCGCCATATCGTTATTCTTTTGCCGCAATAGTATTTGGAAAGTAATTTTACAAACATGCAAGTAATTTTTGTTATTTCATAAAAGATCAATGTTTTTACATGTATTTCCTAAAATATATCTGTATAATTGCAAATTACAATTTTAGTGCAAAATTTTGTCACATAATTTTGTAAATGTTTTCCTATCAGGGTATATATATATATATTTCTAGAACTGTTTTAATAAAAGAAACCTTTCTAGTAAATATGACGTCATTAATCGCTCTGAGAATGATTAAATGTATCACTCAAAAACACTATTAGACACAAATATATAATATTATTTTATATTATTATACGTAATTATTAAAATTGTCTATAATTATTACATATATTTTATATATAACATACATTCAATCAGTGCTAGTAAATAAAATTTTGCAGAACCATCACATAAATCCTTTAATTTTAAATTGTTTTATACAACCATTAATCTTAATACCGTTTATTGTTAGATCTATTGTTTCATTGACAAATTGTGATAAAAATTTGTTAGCATTTGCTGGTTTTTCATAACCATGGTATTGTTACGTCCTGAGCCTATGGTTACGGTCGGGCAATAGTGGTAGTACGCAACAGACGCACTGACACATTCAAGCGAACGTGAAGTCTATCTCGGCACACTGACACAAAGAAGTGTAAACTACTTAATAGCGTAGTTTGTTCAATAATGCTTGTAGATTCGGAAACTTGTCCACAAGATTCGACTCCGAGTATTGTGTCTCCTATAGA
>NW_018021604.1:0-5732 GCF_002006095.1 Pseudomyrmex gracilis
GTGGCGCGGGGAAACGCGCGGTGCGAGCGGCGCGCAAACCGGCAGCGTATATTTTAATATACGCCGTTTGATAGTTTTATTCGGCGCTAGGCGCCGTGTTTTAGGCCGGGACGGATGGTCGGTCCCGGCCGTAACGATGCACATCGTTACAATATATACAAAATCATACAAGCCAGCATGTGCCCGCTTGTGACACTCAGTAAGCAAATTGTTCACAATTTGCTAACAGACTGACTAGAAATTCGAGCAAAATAGCGCAATGTATTAAGAGCCATCTATCAGGTTAAACTATTTTGTTCAACAAGTTTGTTGAATTTATCATTTTCATCAACAACACATCTTGAGAAGATCACACTTATTTATAGTTTAGAAATGTTATAGTTTCGGCTACTTTATGTAACAAAAAAGACGCCTCTTGCATTATAAATTTAAAATATAGCTAGCACACGTCATTTGGAAATACTTCATAATAATTAGTAACCACACGTTGATAAAAACGCTTCTAGGAGAAAAGACGAAGCAATTTTACGTTATAACAGACGTGTATGGCGTTTTGATCGGTCTAAATTATGATGTAATGATATTTAGTGACATACATTTCTTGCATTAATAAATACTTATTAATAATTACAAANATGTAATTGTAATAATATTTATAGACACTCATTCATACATATACACATATGAGTGTGTACATAAGAAACATTACAGTGCACCGACAAAGTATTGCTGGCTATCATTTTAGAAATGATCGGTCAATATGAATATATGTAGAATGAGCCCCTCCATCGCTCATTCCTGTGAAACGCAGCCAAAACTTTTTTTGTTTCTCCATTTTCTACGTTTACGAGAAGATTGAATAAAAATATATTTTATTTTCAAACTGAAATACTTTCGGAAAACTTGTATGATTATGAGACAAATTTTATAGTGTACAATAAATGCAACTATTTTGTTATCACTATGTTTTATGCAGAATATTTGTAACTAGTAGTGCTAAAGTTTGATAATATTTTTCTACATTACGTAGGAAGATTATTGTCTCGGAAAAGGTGACAATATTTTTGTTTCGACTATATTATAAAAATGACGTCTCATTAATTCTACGTCATTCAAATATTGTTCTTTAGAAGGTTCTTTCCCTAAGGCTTTATTTGTAGCAAAGGCTGCAGCATAAATGCCACAAGACCAAATGTCTGTTTGTGCTTGAACTTTTTCAAAAATAATATCTTTTGGTCTTATATTTGGAAAACGAGTTGCAATATAATCTTTTTCTTTTTGCACTAATGTTTCATACGTACAGTTGGGTAGGCTGTCATAAACGCGTAGTGTCGTTCCGTCGAATTGTATGCATCGCCAGTGATCTGTACAATTTCCTCCAATGATTTGTATGCTTTTTGTACTAATGGCTGCAATAATCTTTGGATTTTCTATATAATGCACACTTTGTGTTTCAAAAGATGAACTTTCTTTCACAACACGTAAAAATAGATCCAGTGATTGATCATCGAGTTTGCTACATTTAGGCAAGACATTGTTTTTTACAGCAGAGAGAGGAATTATCATTTGGTCTATAAGTTTTCTACGACTTGCCATCTCTACTCCAGTGAGATGTTCCTTGCAAGATGTGTTAATTTTTATGCAGATATCATCTTGTTCTTTTGCACTAGTAACGTCACATATTGCACTTTTTGACTGAGAGCAAGAAATGTTAGATTTAACTCTTTTGTTCTTTTCCATATTTGCTTTATTCATATTTCTCTGTCTTTTGTTTTTGCTATCAGCTACTTGTGTACGTGCCTTTTCTTGCGCTTCCACAATATATTTTAAATTTCTGATAGGCATATGTCTATTGTGCCGACTATCCAAAATTTCAGGAAGCATACATTTATAGTAAAAACGTGTTAAAATGGGTAACATTCGATTTTTCCAAAAATCATTGTCTCTTTGAACATAAACAGTTTTCATGCTCTTGGGTGTCCATAAAACAAATAAGCAATAATCTCGCCGAGTTATGTTTAATTGACCTTGGATTTGATAAAAATATTTATGAGTACATCTCATTTTATTTTGATCTTTTTTATCAAAAATAGTTGTTAAATTAGACACTTTATAGTCTTTTCCGCTGTCAAAGGACATTTAATTTCTATTAGACCGTCCTCGTCGATAATTCCATCCGGAGAAGCACCCAAAAACGGATTTTCTCTATCAATAAACAATCCGCATTTTTTATTTCTTTTTTTAATTTGACAGTTACTTCTTTTCTCGCTATTTCCTCCATTTCTCGACCATATTTTATTGCTGCAGTGTCCGAGAATGAAGGATACAAAATATTCTTTACAGTCATTGCACAAGACGTGGTTGCTTTCATTTTGCAAACAACCCCAAAATTTGATGCTGGTAGCATCTCTTTCCGCAATAAGTGCCATAATTCACACTCATTCTGACCTCTTGTATCATGTTCTATTTTTTGCCAATTTTTACTATTTTCCAACAATCGATCCATATGATCAATCTTTAGTTGTTCGAATATATGTAAAGGAAGATTTGGTTTTTGAGATTGTGGACCGTAATGACGATTTGTTCCTATCTCTTGCTTCACTTTCTTTTGTCTTCCTTCCATTGTCCGAGATTCTTTCTTTTTAGCGATATGTATTTGTCGTCGTTTTTCTAATTTCTCGACAAGAGGAGGAACGTTATCACACATGCTATCATGCAATTGCGTTAGAACTTGTTGCGTATTATATTGCAAAATTGCTCCCGCAATTCTAGCATTGTACGAACCTCGTGCACCGAAATTAATACGCTTTCCTGCTATTAGTTTTGCAATAATTGAATTGAACCATTCGGCAGGATTATTTGTATGATTGAGTATTAAACTGTCAGAGAAGCAGCTCAAATATCTGACAGCAACTTCTACTTTTTGATACAAAGCGTGCAACTTTAGATAGGGTACGTGATTTGCTTCTTTTTCATCACGTATACATGTAAGACCACGTTCTTTACATTGTTTATGTTTGCCAAAAACATGACTAGGAATGTAAATTATATCTTTTTGTAATTCTGTAGCCATTTCATGAAAAGGTCTTTTTTCTGCTCTTTGTGCTGCAGCTGCCTTCGTGACATTATCGCGTATATTTTTCATATTGCTTTTCACTATATTTCTATATTTCACAAAATTTTTATTTTTCTGTCTGTTTGGTAATGTTGTTTCTGAGATGATTTTTAATTTCTTACTCAAATTTCTGAATAAATGATTAACGCATTCTATTTTTTTTACCGTTACCATTTGTTTCTGATATGGATTGTTGTCAAGAATAGATTGATACACGCTGCTATCTCCGTCAGCGATAACTGTTTTATAAATTAGTCCATGCATCTCAATACTACATTTGAATCCTTCTGCAACAACATCACTCTCCATGCTCGAAGATGCTGCATTGCGGTCAAAATTTTTGTAGCATTTATGACTTTTTGGTTTAAGACCTTGTCGGTCTGCCATATCACATACAGTGCAATATTTATTGCGAATGCCAACGTACAGAACTTTCTGTGTTCGATAACCAACTATGGCACCAATACCAGACAATGAACTGTAACCAGTTCCATACGACCTCTTCATCCAACTACCATCTGCTATAACAGTTATATACGGAATACCATTGACTATTTCGTTTCTTTCTAAAGCAAGCTGTTTTTCAACTTCACCCGCTTTCTTCATTTCTGCGAGAGATGCTTCTTCAAAAGTATGGACTAAACTTTCATGACGGTTTATATATGTCTTCTCGGACATACATGGAATATTCATAGCTGCGAATAGTTCTTCCATTTGGTAATAACCTATTCCAGCTGTAATAGTTCCAATTGTGGCTGCTGTGTTGATATCCAACATGTTATCATCGTCGAGTTCCGACCAGAAACTAGTCAAAGCGTGACAATTGTCACACTTCAAGCAGAACAGCGTTCGCAATCCGTAGCGCTTAGAATTTGTTATTTTAATATTTTTGAATGTACAGACTACTCCTTTTTGATGATCCTTCCAAAACTTTTTCAGTTCTTTCATAAAATAACCAATGTCGTAAATGCCACGGCCTTTTGGCAAGTTATCTCGAATGTCATCAACATTTTCACCCTTTCCTACTTCTTCTTCTACATAATAAGATATATTATCTTCATTATCAGCATTTTCAACACCTGGATTTTCTTCCACGGTGTGAATTACGCTGGAACCAGATTGCTGAAGACTGTTTTCCTTAACGTTTGTTTATAGATATTTACAAATTCTATGGCGTTGTTAGTATTTATAGCCTGAGATTCGACTAAGCTTTCTGCAATTTTTTTCAGTAGAATTTCTTCCACGATATATTCAACACTAATATCCAGAGAATTAGTAAATTCTTCAGGATTTTGTATATTATTACATTCTGCCTGCTGAAGAACATTTCTATCTGTTTTTTCTTTATACAACCGAGTTATTTGTTCCTCGGTGTTTTCATTAAAATATTGTGACTGCTGAGCAATATTTTTTGCAGCGTCAATTTTTGTTTCGAACACATCGTTTATAATATTTTTAGCAATACTTACAATATTGAATGGAATTTTATTAATTGCTTTATCCGCATTTGCTTTTTTTTGTATTTGCCGCCTGAAAAAAAATTACAATTATTACCTGCTTTTTAACATTTCTTCATTTAAAAAAAAGTATACATTCCAAATTTTATAATACTACTATGAAAACTACTCTAATAAAGAATATGCATTCTAAGGTTTGTAATACTATTAGGAATTATAAAGAAAAAAATATCTACACATTACGTACAATACTTTGTATGTTTTGCTTATCTACAGAAATATTTCACCATTACATCTTCTGTTATCACTATTTACGTAAAATAGTAATAACATTAATAGTAATAACATTCTCTATATTTTTCTAACATATTACCAACTAATGTTGTATATGACGCTTCTAGTATTAAATATCTTTCCAATAAGCCAGTAATGTTCTAGCATATTTAATTGCAATGTCTTTCAAACTGATTACGACATCAACATACGTTTACATGCACACCTCTGGTGTATTTATGTTTAAAACCAACTTACATACCGAAACGCCTCTGGCATTATGGATTTAAAAATTTGCCAGCACACGTCGGGCGTTGAAGCCTTTGAAATTTTTGTTATACCAGCACACGTTTACATGCACGCTTCTGGTATTTGCAATCAGATGTTTCTAAGTTTTTTATATGTTTCTTTATTTTTTAATAAGTATTTTTTGGAGAGAGTAATAATCGCAAGTATAAACATTTAAAAGGACATACGTCCAATAATGATGTCTACTACAATATATTACTTTGCAATGCATACAAACAGTTATAAGCGTTATGTTATATTTTCCTAATATATAAGTTTATAACACTTTATACACTGTATTGTTTTATTTGTGATGTATTTCTTCACACACATATACACATATATTTACACAAAATGTTTGAAAAATTTTGACACCCAAAGTGTTAAAGTACATTGAGTCTATCTAAACAGAAAAGTAATGTATCACTTGGCACAATTTTTAATGGTGATTGAGGGGCGTGTTCCGTTTGACCACAGTACGATTCGACACCAATCGATTCGATACAGATTTATTCGACACCGTACGATTCGACACAGAACAAGCACTATGCATCGTGACAATTAATAATAGTAGCAACACAGGTTAGGGTTAGGTTAGG
>NW_018021604.1:6050-8399 GCF_002006095.1 Pseudomyrmex gracilis
ATCTAATGAGCGCATGAAAAGCTATGGTCCGATCTCTGGTGTGTATGATTTTCTGTTATGAACATCTGCTGATCGCAAGAAGCTATGTCACACGCCACTCGCTTGTTTGCTCCGCCTCTTAGAAAATGCATGAAATACAAGTCATACACGCTTACAGAGTCCTGATTATCGCTTCCTAAGCGCTCATTGGGTCATATGTATTATCTAATCACTCGATAACTATAGCAAATTTAGCAACCTGGTACATGATTTTTCTGTTTATATTATTACATATACTCCATATATCGTCACACTTTGGCTGTCAAAATTTTTCAGACACTCTGTATATATATATATCAAGAAACACACACAATGAATTTTATTGAACGTAAAAAATAGCCTTATGTGATAAATAATGGCAATGTTCATTGTATAAGCAAATATGAGTTATTATAAATGTAATAAATAAATATGAAATAAATAACATGTAATATAAACGAGCAGATCGCTACTGATTTCACTAACTTGTCTTATAACTGTTTGCATACATTATACGCACGTTGCATATTTTTGTTTGCAAAACATACAAAGTATTGAATGTAATGTGCAATAAGAACTATATTACAATATTAATTACTAACATAAAAGTAATCAACAAGGAACACATTACACTTCCTTTCGTAATAAGGGAAATAACTGTATTATAGATGTTGGTGCATCAAATTCAATTTTGATCAAAAAATTTTGCTTTTTTATATGCCAGAGTTTTACAAAAAAATAAATTATTTCTAATATAATTATATTGGCATTATTTTCTTGTATAAAAAAAAATAAAAAACTGTATTTATATAAAATATTAAATAATTTTATTTACATAAAAATTTTATTTAATATCCCGCTTAATAACAAATTTTTAATTGCTTTTATTCTTCATTATGTGACAAAAAAGAGAAAAAAAGAATGACAAAAAAAATTTCTTACGTACACAATGATTGTACTTTCTACACACACAAATGTGAAGAAGAAAACCTTTTATACAATACTGCGTTTTGTAAGAAGCAACAACAAATTGTAACAATAGTCATTTTTGAGATTATTTTTTCCGTAATATGTACCGAATAATTGCAAGATTATTTTTTCTATACTGTGAAAATAATTACAATTCCGAGAATGAAATCGAATTCAATGCAATCAAATGCACACAAATTATCTTTTAAATAAGAAATAAAAAACAAATTTTTTTATATTATGCGTAGAATTAAAGAAGTCGCTAAGGATGGCATGCATTAAAAGAATAGAAGTACTTCTCCATTATATCTGGCTCTACCTATATAAAATCAAACGAGCAAATAGAATAGAATAACATAGACGAATAGCAGCTTAGCTTCCAAAGTAAAAATATGGCGCACACACGTGTTCATTTCTACTGTTAAATATGTTGCATTTCTCTTAATTATTATATGAAGAAAAAAAGAATTAAAGATAGACTATTTTTTGACAAATCGAATCTGCATCTTTTTCAACGGACTTCTTTTATTTCACGCATAATATTGGCTTTCTTTTATAAATAATACTATTGTTGTTGAATCCATAATAATTATGCAAAAAAATAATTGCAAAAAAAATAAAATAGAAAATAGAAAATGAAATATAAAATAAATAAGTATATATTAATTTAGTATATATAAAGTAAAAGGTATATACAGGATATCTGATTACGATATTATAAGCCGAAGTATGTAGGTAGATCAGATTAATCTGAACAGTAAAGTTCTTTACTATTTTGCAAAAATAGTTCTAGAGATATGAATTAATAAATGTGAATTTATAAATAAGCGCGCGGGAACCACTGATCAGACTCTATAGACGTACACGCTTATCAGCTGTAAAGAAAAAGCTTATCTCATGCAATGTTTTAGCAACGAGAAACGGAACAAATAAAGAAGCGTGACCTCTTGCGATCTCGATATTCGGCGGTACGCAGCGGTAGTTCTCGCTCGCTGCTGCCCGTTAACCCTCCCCCCTCCTCCCCCGATTAAAGCCCGCTCGCAAGAAGCGGAGTCACGCCGCGCTTGTTTGTTACTCCGCCTCTCATGCTAATTGTAAGACATTGCATGAGATAAACTATTTTTCTTCAGCTGATAATCGTGCACGCCTATAGAGTCCGATCAGTGTGCCTCTTGCGCGCTTATTTATTAATAAACATTTATCAATTCATATCTCAAGAACTATTGCGAATTTTGCAAAATTGTTAATAACTTTTCTGTTTAGATGGATATACTTATACACTTCGGCTTATTCATTTGTTGTCAGATACCATATATATATGTATACTAAAGTACATATAACGTATATATGACATAAAAAAAA
>NW_018021604.1:12539-21951 GCF_002006095.1 Pseudomyrmex gracilis
TAAAAAACAAATTTTTTTATATTATGCGTAGAATTAAAGAAGTCGCTAAGGATGGCATGCATTAAAAGAATAGAAGTACTTCTCCATTATATCTGGCTCTACCTATATAAAATCAAACGAGCAAATAGAATAGAATAACATAGACGAATAGCAGCTTAGCTTCCAAAGTAAAAATATGGCGCACACACGTGTTCATTTCTACTGTTAAATATGTTGCATTTCTCTTAATTATTATATGAAGAAAAAAAGAATTAAAGATAGACTATTTTTTGACAAATCGAATCTGCATCTTTTTCAACGGACTTCTTTTATTTCACGCATAATATTGGCTTTCTTTTATAAATAATACTATTGTTGTTGAATCCATAATAATTATGCAAAAAAATAATTGCAAAAAAAATAAAATAGAAAATAGAAAATGAAATATAAAATAAATAAGTATATATTAATTTAGTATATATAAAGTAAAAGGTATATACAGGATATCTGATTACGATATTATAAGCCGAAGTATGTAGGTAGATCAGATTAATCTGAACAGTAAAGTTCTTTACTATTTTGCAAAAATAGTTCTAGAGATATGAATTAATAAATGTGAATTTATAAATAAGCGCGCGGGAACCACTGATCAGACTCTATAGACGTACACGCTTATCAGCTGTAAAGAAAAAGCTTATCTCATGCAATGTTTTAGCAACGAGAAACGGAACAAATAAAGAAGCGTGACCTCTTGCGATCTCGATATTCGGCGGTACGCAGCGGTAGTTCTCGCTCGCTGCTGCCCGTTAACCCTCCCCCCTCCTCCCCCGATTAAAGCCCGCTCGCAAGAAGCGGAGTCACGCCGCGCTTGTTTGTTACTCCGCCTCTCATGCTAATTGTAAGACATTGCATGAGATAAACTATTTTTCTTCAGCTGATAATCGTGCACGCCTATAGAGTCCGATCAGTGTGCCTCTTGCGCGCTTATTTATTAATAAACATTTATCAATTCATATCTCAAGAACTATTGCGAATTTTGCAAAATTGTTAATAACTTTTCTGTTTAGATGGATATACTTATACACTTCGGCTTATTCATTTGTTGTCAGATACCATATATATATGTATACTAAAGTACATATAACGTATATATGACATAAAAAAAATGATTGCATTATAAACATGAAATTTCTTGGGAGAACAAAATAATCAATAAAAAGGAAATATGTGAACACAATATAAAAAATCACTGATGTGTTGGTGTCTGGTTTGTAAGATTTTTTAATCTATAACATATATATTATATTAACATTATGCATATACTCTATATTAAGTATATNATTGTTATTAAACAGTGTCGTAAAATTTTATGAAGAAGTTAATATAAAATTAGTATATGAGTGTAATTCATTTACTATCAAAAACCTAATCTTTACTTACGCGTTATCGAAACGTTTTATAATTTTCATATNGAAGAACATTATAGTAATAATTAATGTAACAATTTACATTAATTTTTTTATTGTGACAATTTAATTCACACACTATCACATCATGATACAAAAAAATTTGTTTTACTCACCGTTTCATCCAGCCTTTTTTTGGAAGCTCTCCAAGCGGACGGATATTTCTTATATGCTATTTTGGCCGTCTTTCCCATCACTGTTTCACTCACAACTAATAAACAATTCTACTAATAACAATAACTTCTTTTTTTACTGAACTGTCAGATTATCACAACGTGACACTCACTTTTAGATACGTGTACATATATAAAGAAAAGCATACATATATATGTTATAAAAGCATACATATGTATGTTTGTATACGTATATAATATTTATATGTATTAATATTTTTACACGTGTATAGATAACCTACTATGAATATCACGCAAACGAGATATACGGTTCGCGAACAAGATATGACGCGCACACTAATTTGATCTTCCCTCCCTCACATTCAACTGGTAACTACGCGACAACCGCGACGCTCATAACCAATAACGTTCCAAGCTCCGTTTTTAATATAATGTACACTGGCAGTACTGGAAATTAATATTACATGTGACGTAAAGATGAAACTTTTAGTACTGGCAGTGAAAATCGTAACGCAGCTTCAATCGGTTGCTATTATTACGCGTTATCTTATCATTTATCCCGATAGGAAAATATAAAAATATGTGACTTGCATGAAAATTGCAATTATGTAAATATATTTGGAGAAATAGATGTCAAAATATATATTTATAATAAAATATGTTTAACTGTTGCAAAATTATTTTCCAAATACTATTTTGGCAAAACAATAACGATATGGCAAATTATCATAGCAATATGTTTGCAATATTAAATTTAAAAAGACATTGTTTTATAATGGAGAAAAACATTTTAGCTATGTAATGTTTAAAACATGTAGAAATATTATTGCACATGAAGAAAGAAGTAATAAATGTTTATACTTGTGGAAATGCACAACGACTCTTTTGTAATTCTTGATAAATATTATACATACTACATTTTATTTTGACAAAGCTGTTGCGTAATGGCGATTCATGCGTTGTGCAATCATTGTAAAATCATCGTCATTCATAATGCTAATTTTGTGCAATATTTTTACAATTTACTTATTGAGATAAAACACGTTTCTATACTAACTATGTGTCTACAAATGCGAGTACTTCTTCATGTACTGAAAACAACTTACAATATTATGTATGTACATGTATATTTTTAGTGTATTTTTCTCTAAATAACTTGTACTTTGTAAAGTAGTTACTTTCATATTTTTCTTTGAATGTAACAAAAAAGTAATACAAAAAAAAGTAAAGAAAAATTTCGACAGAAACTTAAAATTGACTGAATATGATCCTCAGAGTAATAAATACAAATGTTTCCGTAATTATAACAATGATATGTTAATAAAAGTGTTGAATTGTAGTGCTATAAAAAAAATATTAAGTAAAACTTGATCGATATGAGCAACGGTCAAGTAATTTAATTATTATTTTACCGCCAATAACTTTGAACAAAGAAGATGTGAACGTTTCACGTTTGTATGTTTTAACAAATAATATGATCACATGATGATAAACAAAACGCATAAAAATGTTACGTGTAACAAAGAACTACACGTAGAGCAATAGAACCAATGAGCAATTTGTTCTTATGAAGCAGCGACATAAAATTGGCTACCACATTTTTCCGCGTTATTTTTTAACTAACTTCCGCAGCGCGGCAAGCGTATCGCGCATAGGACGCGCTTATACGTGCAATTGCGCATGCGGAAAATAGATTGTCGTATCGACACGTGATCGCTGTGAGTGATTACAGTGGTATCAATGCGCCGGTTTTGTCACTATTCAACATGGAGTCGTGGGCAACGGTAGCATCGGGATCGGGTACGGCGAGGAGACGAAGACGTAAGTAATTCTATTATTTTTTTTATAATAATATAATACACATGTATTATTTTAATATAGTTTTAATATATTTCCACAAATAAATAAATAAATATTTCTTTTTTCAGGACAAACTGTACCATTACTTGAGTGATCTCCAGTGAAAGAAGCCAAAGAACGACAACCAGGGAACAATTGGCCGGCGGCGAACAATCGACCGCCAGCGAACGATCAGCCGCCAGCTAATTATTGGCCACCAGCTATCGATCAGCCACTGGTGAATATCGGCCGCCAGCAAACAATCGACCACCAGCGAACGATCAGCCGCCAGCTAACAATCGGCCGCCAGCGGACGATCAGCCGCCAGCGAACGATCAGCCGCCAGCTTACAACAGGCCATCAGCGAACGATCAACCGCCAGCAAACGAAACAATGGCGTGGATGACGATGTGGGCTCGAGCTTCTTCACAAGAATATGAAAAGGTAAATATTGAAAAGACAATCTCATTTTTTCTCTCTCTTTCTTTCACTCTTTCTCTTTCTCTTTCTCTCTCTCTCTCTCTCTCTCTCTTTCTCTCTCTCTGTCTCGGTGAGTACATACATAGATGTGTATTGTGTCGCTCTGTCATCTAGAGCTGTTTTCTGCCGTTTATTGCCCTTCGGGGCTGTTTTCTTGCAGCTGAGATCTTTGCCTTGCTTTTTCTGGCTTAACATATTGTATCACCTAAGAAGAGTATCGTCTGGTTTGCGCTGGGTGCCTGCCTGTTTTTTTGCCTACTGGTTTTTGTGACTTCTACCGTTATCGGATTCTGGTTGCGCATGTGTGAGAGTTAAGCGTGCATAGCGCTTATTGGCGGATTTCGTGGAAACGGCTCAACAGATTCTCAGAGGCTCTGATGTCTAAGAAGGATTCTCCCTTACCGATGTCGGCGGGAAGAGGCGACGGGGAAAGTGCGAGCCCGCGTGTGCTTTCTCGTGTGTCGAGTGCTAGCAGCATTGCAGACAAACTCACTGCTACTGCTTATATGTCTGTATCCAAAATTAATGCACTTAAGGCGTCTATTAATAGACATAATGATAGCATTTCAGGGCTGTTGTTGTCTAGTAAAGAGTCTGTAGATAGACGCAAAATCATTGAGTCCGCTTTTAGAGCTTGCAAGGAGGCGTTCTTGGAAGTTGCTAATGCATTGACTTTCTCGCTGGAAGATCGAACTACGCCTGTTGACGACATTAAAANAATAATTACTGAGGCTTTGAATCAAAATGNGGGGATGTTTCATACACACATGAGCAGTGACTTACTGGATTCACGTGAGCGGAGGAGCAATCGTGACTCTTATGCGTCAGTGGTAAGTTCTGGCAATGGCAGGGTTCGTGTTTCGAGGGGCCCGACTGTTGCTGTGCCTGAGACCACTTCTTTCTTGGTAGTGCCACAAGATGAGAACTCCGACAAATATACATCGTCGCAGAAAACCAAAGACGTGCTACGACAGGTTTTAAAACCATCTGAATGCGAACTGAAAGTCAGCAGAGTGTCCTTTGCCCAGAAAAATGGAGTCAGAGTTGAAGCTTTCGCACCAAATATGCAGAAAATTAAAGCGCATCCTGGACTTGCTCGGGCGGGCTTGAAGGTGGTTGGAAATATGAAGTCCAATCCTCGGCTTATCATTTATAATGTTCCAGAAGAAATGACATCGGATGATACGTGAGGAATTAATTGCACAAAATTTAATCGGTGTTAAAGAGGCTTACATCAAGATCATATACATATATCCAATCAAGCCCGGAAAGCGATCTAGAAATTGTGTAGTGGAAGTGTCACCTTCGGTACGCAATGCGCTTTTTAAAGGAGATCGTATTTTTTTGAGATACTCTGCCTGCAGATTTGCAGACCATGTCAGAATTCTTCAATGCTACAATTGTCTGAATTTTGGTCATTTGGCCAAATTTTGTAAAAAAAGCTCCGTGTGTGGGCATTGCGGAGGAGGACACCAGATGAGGGACTGCAGTAACTTGGAGGAGGCTCCTAGGTGCGGTAACTGTTCGGCTAGTGAGACTTTTTCTGCGGGAGATTTGAACCATGTGGCCACTGATACTAAAAAATGTCCTATTCTTTGCCGGAAAATTAAAGACAAAATTTCTAACATTGATTATGGCCAGTAGAGATACTAATGAGGATTTTTTGATTTGTCACTTAAACTGCCAATCACTTTTTGCCCACTTCGATGAGTTTAAGCTGTTCTTCAACTGCTCTCAATATCATATTATTTGTCTCTCAGAAACTTGGCTGAAGCCTAATTTTTCTGATAGTATGGTTAGCTTATGGGACTATACACTTCACAGGCATGATAGGGTTGGAAGAGGTGGAGGTGGAGTCGCCTTTTACATTCACAATTCTTTGAGTGCCACCATCTTAAAAACTTCTGATGCACTATACTGCCGCAAGCCCGAATACATTATCGCTGAAATCGTCCCTTCAAGTTCTGCCAAGTTGTTGCTAGCTGTTGTATATAGACCACCAAATTGCGGCTATCTGCAAGACTTTGAAGACACCTTTCTCGATCTTCAAGTCCATTACAGACATTCCATNATCTTTGGCGATTTTAATGCGGATATGCTTGTCAATTCCTATGACAGTAATCAAATAACTACGTTTGTTCGATCTTCTGGACTTCATTTGGTCCCCTATCAAGCAACACACAACTTGCAACATTCTAGCANTTTGCTAGATCTTTGTATTATCGATGATACCGACAAACTTATTGAGTTCGGACAGCATGATGTGACTTTCTTATCTGCGCACGATTTGATTTTTATAAAATATAAACTGCGTGTTGACAGAATATGTGACAGAATAACTACCTGCAGAAATTTTAATCTTTTTAATGAAGATGCTTTTTTTCAAGATATTGCAAATATTGACTGGAGTGAGCTAATGTCATCGATGTCTCTTGATGAGAAGGTTAAAATTTTAAATTCTACTCTTCTCGAATGTCTGGATCATCACGCGCCTCTTCAAAAAATATACTTCAAGAAACTCCCTGCACCTTGGCTTACCTTGGACATCAAAAACGCGATAAAGGAAAGAGACAAAGCGCGCAGGAAATGGCGCAGAAACGCTAGGGAGGACTTATATCATGACTTCAAGAAATTGAGAAATGAAGTTCAAAAAGTGGTTCGCACTGCACGAAGTAACTATTATATGTCCCTCTTTACTAATATTAAAGATCCTGGCTCTATTTGAAGCAATTTAAGACACCTGGGGCTTGTAAAAGCTAAGAATACAATTAAATGTCTTTCTCATTCTATAGACACACTGAATGATTTCTTTGTTAGTGCCGCGGGAGGTTATGATGGTGTGATAAATGCAGAGGACTTTGTCACCGTTGCCAGCTGGGGCCATCCCTGCCGTCGGCGAGGCGGAAGCAAGTTCGGTGGAGCGAATGTTCGAGCGGCCAGGGACATCAACGGACGCTCTCTTCGACGCCGCGGTGGCAAAGTCACTTTTGACGGACGTCTGGGTGCGCTGTCAAAGGACGGAGTCGGGCTCCAGCACGGAGTGAGAAGGCGACGCAGCGAAGTTCAAAAGGCAATCAGCCAGAAGTTTAATTTTGTTTTTGTTTTATTTTTATTTCTTTTTTGTTTTGTTGTCCGGAGCAAGCATAGTTAACTGCGTGCGAGAAAAAAGTATGTATGTTTGCGCTCACGGTACGTAATGCCCGGTGAGGTTAGTCTGAGTTGGACAAGTTTCTTTCCGTTTTATTTAAGGGTTTGTTTTATTTTAGAGTGATCCCCTGAGATTAGGGATTACTCGCTAAACTGACATTTCACGGAGTTGACCAAGTTTGTACAGTTGGCAATTTCAATGATGAGTGAAACCCCGAAATCGGTTTCTGTGAGAGTTTGGTTATTAAACAAAGGTTTAGCGTTATACTTACGGGCATTTGAGTTTTCCACGAGGTCCAGACAGAGCCAGGTCAGCCTGAGGGTTCCGCGATGATCACCTGAAACAAAAAGAAAGAGATTAGTAAAAACTCATTTTCAACCGGAGTTGTTGGTTAAGCTTAACCAGAAAGCTAGGCTAATGTCAAAGAAACGATTGATGGATTTCTACTCAAAATTGAAATTGTTAATTTTATTACCCCGAATCGGACAAAATCACAGGTTAGTCTTTTCATGAGGTAACCAGGGTCTAACATCGCCCGTGGTAAACAAGGGTTAGGAGTTCACAAAATTCCAGCTGTTGACGAAACTCGGTGAGTGGAAAGGACTTCCGAAGATAAGATGGGTTGTAAGGTTTTTGCAAAAAATTTAAAGTGTTAGGTGCTAACCTTGACTTGATGCAAGAGTCAGAACCTAACCCTGACGAAAAGTGTCATCATTGGTAAAACTGCGTCGGCAATCAGATCTGCGTTAGATTAGGTACCTCACCAAGTTTCACCAACAACTGGTAAGTTAGGTACCAACTTCGAGTAGTTGAACCAAAACCTAACCGTGCGAAAAAGTGGTAGTTGTCAGCGAAACCACTCCGGTGTACGGTAGGTTGAATGCTACACCTAGTTTAGGCAACAGTTCAAAAGTTAGGGACTAACCTCGAATTGAGGTAAAATTACGAACTTTGCGATTTTGACAAAATAAGACCGGAAAAATGATTTTTTTAACATAAACTCGTCGTGTTTGGTCAAAATTACGCATTGTTGGAAAAAGTGTCCCGGTTAGACCAAAGAACCTAACTTTGACAAAAATTACGAACTTTGCGATGTTGACGAAATGGGACCGGAAATAGGATTTTCTAAGATGAACTCGTCGTGTTTGGTTGAAATTACACGTTGTTAAAAAATGCACCTGTTAGGTCTAACCTACCTAACTTCGGCAAAAATTTTTAATTTCGGCAAAAATGAACCAGAGCGTTTATTTGTGACCAAATAAACGTCTCAAGTCAAAATTTTTTGAGAAAATGCAATTGTGGAAAAAATTTTTAGTTTTTGACAAAATTGCACCAGAGCGTTTATTTGTGATCAAATAAACGTCTCGAGTCAAAATCTATCAGTTTTAGAAAATCTTATTTTTGTGTAGGTTGTGCGCATGCGTAAGAGCGGAGTAGGGATGGCGCGGCGACTTGGCTGAGCCGAGCGCGCCGCGAAGAAGTTGGATCCGAACGCTTCCCAAGTGAACAGCGTAGTAAAAATCGAGTCCGCTCGGAGATGCACACGAACGTCCCGAAACAAGTTAGTCGTTATTAAAGCGTGTCGCACTCATAAGTGTTAAAAGCAAAAGTTGGATCCGAACGCTCACAAAGTGAACAGCGTAATAAAAATCGAGTCCGCTCAGAGACGTACACGTACAGCCTAACAGTAATCGGTTGTAATTAAAGCGTGTCGCGCTCGTTACGTAAAATAGAAGTAGTGCGTGTGTTAAAAATCGCGATACCAGTACTGGTTGTTAAACACGCGTGTCCACACGTAACACTGTAACACAAAAACATTGTTGCTAAGACAAGTGTTAATAAACTATTATATTCTTACAAAACTATAAACTTGTGTGTGTGATTGATTTCCACCACATCATTTTGGAAGGACAGAAATTGTACCAGAGATCCATGGTCAGCACTCATCGTACGGGATCCGTAAGCTGAGGAGTTCCAAAGACGAGGGTGGCGAGATCGGATTTAGTTTGTCTGGTGAGTCCGTTCCTAAAACAGACTAAAAAGTCATATCCTTCCTACTTGGTCGGTTAAAGTAGGTGGCGACCGAAAGTCAGTACACGAAACATAGTCTCGTCCGGTCACAACTTAAACTCCTCATCCGCGATTTTCGACGACTCAAAATTTTATTGGGAGCACGTAACTCCGTCAGAAATTAATAGAGCTTTNTCCAGGATTAAAACAAATGCTATTGGTATAGATGGTATAGCTAGCAAAATTATTAAGCTTGTCTTGCCTTGCATCGTGCCTGTGATTGAACACATTTTTAACTTTTCATTGACACACGGTATTTTCCCGGACTGCTGGAAATCCTCAATTATTTGTCCGAT
>NW_018021604.1:22906-29512 GCF_002006095.1 Pseudomyrmex gracilis
TGGAATAATTAAGTTATTAGACGATGCAAGATATGCTGCTGATAAAAGAATGGTCACTATCACTGTTTTCTTTGACCTGTCTAAGGCCTTTGACAGAGTGCAGCATCACATTCTTTTGAAGAAACTTGAGGCTTTAAATTTTTCTAACAACGCGCTGCGCTGGATTCATTCTTATTTATTGGGAAGAACTCAGGTTGTCAAGGATCCCGTCAACTCTGGTCTTTCTCGGCCAATTTCAATGAATGTGGGTGTTCCACAGGGCTCTGTTCTTGGGCCATTATTATTTATATTATATCTACATGACTTTAACANTACTTTAAATTTCTGCAAATACAGCTTCTATGCGGATGATTTGGTCATATACTATCACTGTGATTCACGTGATTTGCTACTGGGTATTGAGAGAGTTAACTGTGATATTAAAAGCATAGTTTCCTGGGCCTTGCAGAACAAACTTTTGCTGAACTGTGACAAAACCCAGGCTATCATCTTAGGATCTACTAGATACATCAATGCAATCAGCCGGCAACAACCACCTCCTATAATAGTTGAAAACACACCGGTTCAGTACATGTCTGAGGTCAAATATCTTGGCATTACCATTTCTAGCTCTCTCTCTTGGGAAAAACATGTCACAAACACAGTTAACAAAATTAAAAGAACACTCTATCAACTAAAGTTGTGCAAAAGTCTACTACCGCGAAAACTGAAGGAAAGACTTATCATTACACTGATATACCCTCACTTGGATTACTGCAGTTGCGCCTTTACGGATATAACTGCAGAACAGAACCTACGTCTTCACAAAGCACTCAATGCTTGTGTGAAATTTATTTTCGATGCTCGTAGAGAAGAACACGTTACTCCGTACTACAACGCCTTACAGTGGCTCAATGTCAGTTACCGTAGGAAATACTTCGTGGGTTGCCTTATACACAAGATAATTATTACACAACAACCTAGTCTTATGTGGCGATCTAACCGTATCGCCACGACAGCTGTCAAACTCCGAATGACAGCTCGCGTTATTGATTTTTAACTCGCGGCCAAGATCAGTTTGTCAGAGCTTTTGACAAGCCGCCGCGAGAAGGCAAAATATGATTATGTGTGGCACGGAGATAAATATTTCCAAAATGCCTATATCAACGGCGATTTTGGAGCCGGATTTCGGCGAAGGAAAACTTCGCTCAAGTGTAGTATGCAGATGCCTTAGAAGCTCCGAAAGCTACAGCTCTCTGAAGAACGCTTGACTCGGCCGCTTCGCATCTTTCTCTCCGAGAGGGATCCTCGACTTTGTCGGCCGCTCTCTCCTATCAGCGAGTTCCTTGTGGATCTGCCCCGACCGATTTCTCCACTGCCTTCTTCGCCGAAGCAGCAGCAGAGCATCGCCTGCCAGACCATCCGCATCCGGATAACTCGAGGAAGTCAGACGACGAGCCTTGCAGTCGCCTCCTCGACATCGCAGACGGCGAATATCGCAGTCCGCTCAACGTCGACGCAGACTGAGGAGAAGTCTCTTACGCCGAGCAGAACTCCTCCCGGAACTCCACCAGCTCTCCGGCGATACGGCCCGAGGAAGCTAACGCGGACCAAGCCCATCCTGGTCTACCGCGAGCGGGCATAAATCACACAGCACAACAATCTACACTTACACTCATACACATACACACACACCTCCAAAAGAAATTGTAAAAAGAAATTATTAATAAATTGTTCTTGTTCAACCCTTTTGTTAATGGTGGGGATTTTCCCCCACATCTTATTTTTGAGACCTTACACTTTCGTGAGGCGCCAGTACGTAATATGAGAACAGCAGAGGACACTCTTGTTGCGCCGTTGTGTCGCACGGAAATGTACAAGCGCTCATTTTTGAGCACTGCAATTAGCGTTTGGAACAGCATTCCTTCTAATGTCAGAATGATTACCTCCTTTGGTCTCTTTAGAACTATGTTTCACAGACTTTTGCTAGATGATGCCAACCACTGATTTGCTTTTCTTTCGCTAGCTTATTTATTATTTTTTTTGATTCTTTCATTATATACTCATTTCTTTTCTGCTTTCTCTTATTATATTTCCATATAGATGATTTTCTGTGCTATTGGCCACTTGCTTTGTTATTACTTTGTTTCTTGCTTCTTTTTTATGTAATTTCTGCTTTTTTTTGTAATTAGTATTTTTTTTTGTGCGCTTAAGGGGACTCTGTCCCGGAGCGCTTTAATAAATTACGCTTTCTCTCTCTCTCTCTCTCTCTCTCATGGAGATATACATGTGTGTGTGGGTGTGTGTGTAAAGTTCAGTTTTCTCTCTCAATTGTGTTGTGATTGTTAAAGATAAAGTATATGTATATATCTCAATCTTTTTATTGTACTGTCCTGGCAAATGTAAAATGTTAGCTTCGTATATTGTAATATACAAATATTACTATTGTACATGTATAATAACGTTATATTTAAAAAAATAGAAATACGAGAATATGAATGATTGTATGTCTTTTATTGCATATCAATGCTATAATATATATGCATATTTTTACATTGAAGCAACATAAGGGAGAGAGAGAGAGAGAGAGAGAGAGAGAGAGAGAGAGGTTACATTCTAAAATCCTACTTTGGGAACTAAAAACTATAGTATACGTGACGTGAAATATTGCATTTAATAGTAAAATAACGTAAGCTCTCTTTCTCTCTCTCTCTCTCTCTCTCTCTCTCTCTCTCTCTTACGTTGCTTTAATGTAAAAATATGCATATATATTATAGCATTGATATGCAATAAAAAACATACAAGCATTCATATTCTCGTAGTTCTATTTTTGTAAATATAACGTTAGTATACATGTACAATATGAATATTTGTATATTACAATATATGAAGCTAACATTTTACATTTGCCAGGACAGCACACTAAAAAGATTGAGATATAAATATACTTTAACTTTAACAATCACAGCACAATTGAGAGAAAAAACTGAACTTTACACACACACCCACATACACACACGTATATCTCCATAAAAGAGAGAAAGAAGGAGAGAGAGAGAGAGAAAGAGAGAGAGAGAGATAGATAGATAGATAGATAGATAGATCCCGGTCGATTTCCCTCCACCTTGTCGTGGTGGCCGGGCTTAGGGGAACTATGATTCAGGGGGCCATGCCGGCGGGGACTCTTTTGAGTCCCTGGTAGGGTCACCCATGCTCGGAAGGGCCCCTGGTGAGTTCCTGAACTAAAAGAGGGAATAGAGGAAGGAAAACCTCGAACAAAAACACGGAGTTCTCAGCTCCGTTAGTCCCCAAAAACGGGGACAACTGGAATAGGGGAGTAAACCCTGACTTCAAATCCGGGCAGATCGGGCTCGTCAGACTTGGATTTCAACCGGCCTAAGAGAAGGAAAACTCCGAAATTAAACCACTCTTCTGAAGAACATGATGAGTAGCTCAGAAGACGAGAAAAACTTACCGGCCTAGAGTGATCGGACACTCAGGGCCCGGCGTGGGGGTGTTGCCGTCCCAGGCATCCCCATGTCGTCATCTCGAGATGGGCTACCCTCCGCCTGCACCGCAGGGGTGGGGGAGGGGGAACATACGACTGCGAGGGCGCGTTCCGACATACTCGCGCTAGGTGCGCGACGTATGTTTGGGGCGTCGGTCTCTCTCACGAAGGGTAGCGCCGTTGGCGCCCCTTATGGGGGAGAGAAACCAAAGAAGCCGCTGGGGGAGCGTTCTCGCTCCCCAACATACGCTGGCTTGTCCGGGTCCCCACCTTCATCTGGGGGTTCGGACATGGAGGTAGAGGAGAACGCCTCCACGCCGGCCCCCAGCACGAGTGGGGGCATGAGAAGACCGCCGACTGCCGCCGAGTTTCTCAATATAGTCGGAGCCGAGAAGCGTGCCTCGGATGCGAGGCGGGCGGAGGCGGTCCTTGAGCTGGAGGACGAGTGCTGGCGCGACACCACCCGGCTGCCGTCCTCCAGACTCACGTGCCCGATTGCCTCCGCGGTTGAAATGGTGCAGAAGACGCACACAGCCGCGGAGGCCGTGATGAAGGTGGCCACCACTTCGAAGAATTTTGCCGGCCGGTACGTCAAGATCCTGAAGAAAATGGCGGCCACTATAAAGGGAACGGGCGAGGGCATTGTTGCCCTCGCCTATATACCGGAAGAAGCAGCGAGGCCGGAGATGTCCGGGCCTGGCGCGCTCGTGGATGAGCGCGTCAGGACACTGGAGGAGAAGCTCCGGCTAAGCATGGAGGCCGGAAGGATTATGTCCTCCCGGTATAAAAAGGTCCGCGAGATCTTCGACGCGGCCTACAAGAAAGGTTTTTTCCTCGTAGGCGCATCGAGGAAGGAGGTCGCGGATTGCGGGACGAAGGTTGGTGGACCTGCGCTTCCCTCGAAAGCGACCGCGGCGACGACCCTGCCGCCAAAGACGGACTCCCGGGGGGTTCAAACAGAGAGGGGGGGCGGATGAGTCCCTCAGGGAAGATCCCCCTTTGGACCTCCCGGAGGATAGATGTGCCTTTTGGCGGACAAGATCGGGGACGAGATAGAGGGGCAAATCCTCTCTCTAATTAGGAGAGAGCTCGACCCTCAGTCCTCAAACGCGCCTGCAGCCGGTTCTTCCCCGACCATCTGGGCGACGGTTGTGGGGCGTAAGGCGCGAAGAAAGGGGAAAGAGCCTCCCTCTCTTGAAGAAAAACGGCGCCCTCCCGCTGCTCCCGTTGGCGCAAGTCAGCGCACCGAGGCAGCTGAGAGGGTACAACTTGGCAAGCTTTCAACTGGGGTTGCCGTCTTCCTTACCGTGGGGGAGGGCGGCAGTTATGCCAAAGTTATAAAGAAGGCGGCGGCCGCCGGTAATTTAAAAGAGGTCGGAATCTCCGGTCTCCGGATGAAGAGGGCGGCCAATGGCGGCATGCTCCTCCAGGTATCCAGGCCTGGAGGAGCCGAGAAGGCCGACGCCCTCGTCGAGAGGGCGTCCAAAACACTGAAGGGAGTAGAGGGGGTGAAATGCACCCGTCCCACAAAGCACGCGGAAATCCGAGTGCGGGACGTGGTGCCCCCCCTCTCTGCGGAAGACATTGCCGTCGCATTAGCGGCGGCAGGTAGATGCCAGCCCAGTGAAGTTCGAACTGGGCTGGTTCGCTCCCGTCGGGTACGGGACCTTATGGGCCCGTATGCCCTTGAAGGCAGCCAGGCGAATAGTAGGGGCGAAACGGGTAGAAGTGGGGTGGTTCAGCCTCCCCGTCGAGGCACTGGCGGCACGGCGTATGCAGTGCTACCGGTGCCTCGAGTACGGGCACGTGGCACGCAAGTGCTCCGGTGTAGATCGGAGCACGGCGTACTACAGATGCGGGGAGGGTGGCCACCTTGCCATCTCCTGTAGAGCTGCCCCCAAATGCACGTTGTGTGCGAGCCGGAGGCAGCCAGCAAACCACCGGATGGGCGGCGCAAACTGCGCCCCCATGCCGGTGAAAAAAGTAGCCACCAGGCGGGGCGCCGGAGTTCCGGTGCCTACGCTGCCACCCGGTGGCAAGGAGGGCGGGGAGGGGGCGGTGCCTGACCCCTCCCCAAAAGAAAAGCGTCCGGAACCAGAGACCGTAAGGTCGCTGGCCTCCGGACACAAACAGGTGCGGCGCCAAAAGGGCCGGGTTCAGGGGGAGGCTCCACTAAGGAGCCCTTCCCCATACGGCAGAGGGGAGGCAAGTCAACCTCCCCTTCACTGAGAAGAGAAAAGCCGGGACCTAAGTCCTCCAAGTCGGGCAATTAAGATCGACTTAGAGACAGTATCCGTGCTCGGGGTGGGGGAGTCACGGCTCGGGCGTGACCACCGGACCCAGCCCCAGTCATGGGGCTGCTTGGTCGCGGGTAATGGGTGCGTATAACATGTATCGACCCCTCTTGACTGTGGTCACGGGGGGCGGGGACTTGGTGTGGCAAGTTGAGGAACTTGCCACGCCATTGCACAAGTTCCCAGAGAGAAGCGGCTTGAGGAGGGCTATGGCCCCCTCCTCCTGCCGCAACCCCAAAGGCAACGGTGATAGGGAGCGTTGTCCTTTGGGGACAAGATGAAATAGCCTACCTGCTGCCACAGGCTCCCTTATTATGTCTGGTGGAGGCCATAAAGGGGTTTTAGTGGGTGCGAGTCTCACATTCCCCGCCCAAATCACCACAGGGCGGGGGTGCATAACGCATTTCCCCTCGTATAAAAAAAAAAAAAAAAATAGATAGATAGATAGATAGATAGACAGATAAATAGATAAATAGATCCTTTTCGGGAGTGCGCCACCTTGTCGTGGTAGAGGGGTTTAAGTGCCGTGTTGATCCGTGGAGCTATGCCGGCGGAAACTTCGGTTCCTGGCAGGGTCACTCTTGCCGGACAGGTCCACGGAGCGGCCAGATCAAGAGCGCACCCGGGCAGGCCGGGCTCGTCAGCCCTGTGTGGACAGCCGGCCTAGGAGAAGAAAAACTCCGAAATTAAACCACACTTCTGAAAAAAAGTGATACTCTATTGACCACAGTACGATTTGACACCGATCGATTCGACACCAAATTATTGGACACAGATTTATTCGACACCAAATTATTCGACACCGTACGATTCGACACCAAATTA
>NW_018021604.1:30707-32178 GCF_002006095.1 Pseudomyrmex gracilis
GGTGTCGAATCGTACGGTGTCGAATAATTTCGTGTCGAATCGTACGGTGTCGAATAATTTGGTGTCGAATCGTACGGTGTCGAATAATTTGGTGTTGAGTCGTACGGTGTCGAATAATTTGGTGTCGAATCGTACGGTGTCGAATAATTTGGTGTCGAATAAATCTGTGTCCAATAATTTTGGGTCGAATCGTACTATGGTCAAACGGAGCACGCCCTCTGAAAAAATCATGAGTAGTTTAGAAGAAGAGAGGAACGTATCGGCCCAGAGTGATCGGACACTCAGGGCCCGGCGTGGGGGTGTTGCCGTCCCAGGCAACTTGGTATCCCGTGATGGGCTACCTTCCGCCTGCACCGCAGGGGAGGGGGGAGAAACCACAACTGCGAAGAAGCGATCCGACATTCTCGCGATTGGCGCGCTAAGAATGTTCGGGGCGCCAGTCTCCCTCACGGGGGGTAGCGCCGGTGGCACCCTCTCTAGGGATGACAAAAAGAAGAAGCCAGCGAAGGAACGTTCTCGTTTCCCGACATTCGCTGGATTGTCCGGATCCCCACCACTATTCGGGGATTCGGACATGGAGGTGCAGGAGGACGCATCCAAACCGGCTCTCAGTACAAGTGGGGGCGTAAGAAGACCGCCGACCGCCACCGAATTTCTCGATATCGTCGCAACCAAAGAGCGTGTTTTGGCTGCAAGGCGAGCGGAGGCGGTTTTGGAGCTGGAGGACAAATGCTGGCTCGACACCGTCCAGCTGCCGTCCTCCAGACTCCCGTGACCAATTGCCTCCGCAAAGAAAATGGTGCAGAAGACGCACACACCCGCGGTGGCCGTGATGAAATTTGCCACCACGTCCAAGAATCTTGCCGGTAGGTACGTAAAGATTCTGAAGGACGTGACTAGGGGGGGCCTGGAGATTAAATAGCCTACCTGCTGCCACAGGCTCCCCTATTATGTCCGGTGGAGGCCATTGAGGGGTTTTAGTGGGTGCGAGTCCCACATTCCCCGACCAAATCCCTACAGGGCGGAGGTGCATAACGCATTTTCCTTCATAAAAAAAAAAATCGATAGATAGATAGATAGAGAGAGAGAGAGGTAGATAGATAGCTTTTATTTTTAACGCGCCCTGGGACAAGTCCCCTTAAGCGCTAGTTACAAAATATGCATATGAAATTGACATTAGAAAATAATTAACGAACAATATAGAAGTAAGTATATAGAAAAATATTTAAATGTAAAGTATATAATAACATAGAGTAAATATAATATAGAATATAATAATATAAAAATAAAAAAAACGAATAACAGGTAAACTAGAAATCAATAAAAAATAGGCACATTCGGGCGTGTTCCGTTTGACCACAGTACGATTCGACACCGATCGATTCGACATCAAATTATTGGACACAAAATTATTGGACACAGATTTATTCGACACCAAATTATTCGACACCGTACGATTCGACACGAAATT
>NW_018021604.1:33523-38577 GCF_002006095.1 Pseudomyrmex gracilis
TGTATATCGACATTTACTTTAGTGATTGCTTCTTTAAGTGAATCAGGCTCAACATGAGTGTAAATTAGTAAATCGTCAGCGTAAAAATTGTGTTTGCAGTATTGTAGAGATTTTTCAAAATCGGTGACATAAAATATATAGAAGTGACCCAAGAACGGATCCCTGAGGAACTCCTTTAGACAGCGATCGCCTTGTCGACGTAAAGCCAGTAGATGAGTCACGTACAGCCTGACTTCTTCCGTAAAGATAGAAGCAAATTTAACGAGCTCGAAAAATTTATTAATCTCAGTTTTTCAATTAGTCGATTGTATATGACATTATCGAACGCTTTAGTGAAGTCAAAGAACACTGAGATGGTCACCTTACGCATGTCAGCAGCCTGTCGAACATCGTCCAGAACACGAATCAAAGCAGTTTGAGTTGAATGATTCTTCCGATACGCATTCTGAAAAGAGTCCAGCAATTTTCGTGACTCCAAATACTCCATCATTTGCTCTGCAACTACGTGCTCAAGCATCTTAGAAAGTATATTAATGATAGAGATTGGTCTAAAGTGTTTAAGTTCAGAAGGCCATCTAGTCTTAGGGATGGGGCAGACAATTGCAGACTTCCATGCTGCCGAAAATACGCCACTGGTTAAGCTATAGTCGAAAATATGTGTGATAATAAGCAGAGTGCGCTGCAAAACTAGTCCTATGAGATCTAGCGATATTCCATCGTCTCCAACTGCTTTGGATGTTATGCGAGAAAAGGCATTTCTAACATTAGAACTCTCGATATTGGACCAGTAAAATTGAAATTCTTCGTAGGACGGTTCTCCGAGATAAACCTGTTCCACGACTTCCGCAACATCTGTTTGAATATGCGATATGAAGAAATCATTCAACTCATTGACCGAGAATGGTAGGATCCTATCGTTTGAACGCGATTTGATGAGGCCTAGCTGGCGTAGTTTTCTCCAAGTTTCAGAAGGTTTTTTAAGATCATAAAAAGTTTTAAGATGGTATCTTTCCTTAGCCGCACGCACCCTCTCCCTAACAACGTTCCGGATCAGTTTATAGGAGTTGTAATTGGTTTCCGTTCGATGACGTCTCCATCTTCTGCGCAAAGTGTCCCTTTCAACCATTTGAGCTTTGATGTTCAGTGTGATCCACGGTGCAGGAACTCGCTTTGGATGAATGGTTTTAAGAGGTTCGTGTTTGTCATAACAAAGTAGTAAATTACTATTTAATAGTGACACCTTTTTGTCTATATCATCTGCTTGCAACACTGCATTCCAGTCAAGACTGGCCAGGTCTTCGTAAAAATTATTAGCATTAAATGTACTATAATCTCTGATGGTTATAGTCTTAGCAGTGCAACGCGTAACTGTTATGTTGTACTTAATCTCAATTAAGTCGTGAGCGGAGAGAAAGTCCATACCCCGCTGGTTAAAAGAAATCAGTTTGTCACTATCGTCAACCATACATAAGTCAAGCAAAGTAGATGATGTTACAGTGTGATGAATCGGCTCAAATGGTACTAAATGCATCGCGGAAGTCGAAACAAAGCTTTTAACGAGATCAGAATCGTAAGAGATATGTGTGAGGTCTGCATTGAAATCACCAAAGATAATATAATGCTTATAAGATGTCGAGATGTCGATAAATGTATTGAAGAACTCATTCAAGTAACCGCAATAAGGTGGTCAATAGTTCACAGCGAGCACGAATTTGTCATTGGTAGTGGAGATCTCAGCAATCATAAATTCTGGTTTTCGCGATCAGTTGCAGCTAGATGTTGCCAATATTTTGGCACTAAGTGAGTCTGCCACATAAAAAGCCACTCCTCCACCCATCCTGCCTACTCTGTCACATCTAAATATTTGATATCCAGGTAGAGAAACTATTTGATCCGGGATGGAAGGCTTCAGCCATGTTTCTGAAATACAAATAATATGATACAATGATCTAACAAAAAATATTCTAAATTCATCGAGATGTGCGAGCAAGGACTGGCAGTTTACATGGCAGGCTCGCAGTTGTGACTCAGTAGTATTATTCATAATTAATCCAGCCTATTTTGTCTTGAAGCCTCTTCAAAAGTATCGGACAATTTTTTCCATCCAACGCAGAGTGTGTAGACTCCTTATGCAACTACCTTTTACAATTTCCGCATTTGGCGGTGCTTTCTCTTTTAGAACAATGTTTCGTCTCATGCTCTTCTGCACAGTGACCACACAGTGCTGAACCTTTACAGTTTTTGGCCAGATGTCCAAAAGCAAGGCATTTAAAACACTGAAGAACCCGCACATAGTCCTCAAATACACAAGATGCGTAGTTAATGTAGAGATGTGGCTCTCGACGCAGAAACATTCGTATATCAGGCGATACTTCAATAACACAGCTAGTTGTAGATCGATTAGCCCTTGGAAGAAAAATGTGTATTACATCGACTTTAGGCGAATCAAACGTGCTTAGATTAAGTGCAATTATTTCCGACCTTATATCCTCCTTTGTAAATCCATTAGGCACTCCACAAATAATTAATCTAGGATTTAGCTTAGAGACCTGCTCGACACTGAGCCCGGCCTTTGCAAGCTCATCCGAGTCCTTGATTTTAGGCAGATCAACGGAGACTGCCTCAATACGTACACAGTTGTTACAAGCTGGTGTGATCCTGTTAACCTTAAGATTAAAACTGGAAGGCTTAATAATTCTCTGAAAGGCCTCTTTAGTGTCCTTAGATGTTGCGTATTTATTGCCTGTGTTCGCATTAGGAGTTATTAGAATGTCCGTAGATTTTTTCACAGTAACAGTAGGACCACGAGCAACTTTCACGGTCGGGCATGCAGATTTCACAGCCGATGCATAAGAGCAAATCGGCACAATGCCTTTCTCAGTCATTAGTCCAGCAGATCGATGTTGCAAAATATTTTTCTGAACCTTGGAGATCGCCTCGGTAATCATTGTCTTAACAGATTTCACAGCGACCAAAGAGGAATTATTTTCCTTTTCTAATAGCGCAAAATAGGCGGTAGACAGTTCCGAGAAAGCCTCTCTGCAGGCCCGAAAGGCAGATTTAATGAGAGCCTTTCTCTCAAGAGAATCCTTACCCGAGAGGAGCAGCTTTCAGACAGTTTCAGAGTGCTCAGCTATAGAGCGTTTCAGAGCATTAACCTTAAATAAATTTATAATAATACCGATGGACATACCGAAAGAACCTATATTTAAAAACAGCGCCGCAGAGGAGCGCTGTCTCTTAAGAACACCGTGTTGTTTATCGCTATTGACATCTGCCATGTGTGTATTATTCCCCGAACTCGACGCAGTAGAAGAGGGAGCCTCGCGTCTTGACATCCCGTCGACGATTGGAAAGCCGACCTCCCGCCGCAAAAACCCGTGGTAGAAGGGGAAGAGCGTTAAGCCAAGTCAACCGTCAATGGCAAAATCCAGAAAATATCGCCAAAACTCCAAAAAAAGAAAAGCACAAAAAGATCTCTAAAGTGGACCACAATCGCAGCCAAAATTGGTCAGTATAAAAGCACAAGATTTTGTCACTACGGCTGAAACAAATCAGAGCCCCAAAGGGGCAACAAGCGGCAGAAAAATGATCGAGAAGACAGAGCTCAAAAATATACGACTGAATATATACTCACTTCGATTCAGAGAGCATATAGATAGATAGATAGATAGAGAGATAGAGAGAGAGAGAGAGAGAGAAAGAGAAAGAGAGAGAGAGAGATTGGATACATTCTAAAATCCTACTTTGGAAACTAAAAACTAGTATACGTGACGTAAAATATTGCATTTAATAGTGTTACGTCCTGGCCCACAGTTACGGTCGGGCTATGGTGGAGTAACAGAGAGCTGTCGTTTCTCTGTCTATCTCCGCACAGCAGGTTGGCGATCCCGCTGCAACAGAGTCGAGCGAGTTTGCTTATGTTCGTCGACAGGTCAACGGCGTACGCCGATCTTACTCTGTCTAGCGAACACTCACTCGTTGGTCTCTTTTCAAGTCTGGAGAATTAACTCCACGGACTAAAGGACGAGACCGTGCGATCAATTGAGGATGTGGAATGATGAGAGGTCGTCTTAATTAAACGGAGAAATTATGATACATATGATATTAATTTATTCCTTTAATGGGTGTTACAATTTTGAGATGTGTATTCGTGTGGATGAATGTGGTATCGCGAATTTTACATTTAAACGGAGGGTCATCGCTCGGAAGCTAGAGAGGGAATATACATGTGTGTGTATGAGTGACGCGATGTGTGTGTGAAGGGCCTCCGGCGGGGTTTTACAGGTGTAACTGTGTCGGTAGCATGTTTAAGACGCCGCGCGATTTGTGGGATAGGAATTATTCAAGGTCTATTTCTATTATTTCCTGGATTTTTGCGGAACTTGGAAGGAACATTGTATAAAAATGGTGGACGGGAACTAGACAGTTATCATCTATATAAGGGAATTTAACTGGGAGGAGTTTTCTAGCTGGAGTGGTGGTTATTACCCGGAAGATTTCGGAAGGATCTGTTGTTAGCGGGTCGATTATAAAAGGGATTTTTTCCGGATTTGCTTTTTTATAGGTGGATACTAATCGAAGGAAGTGTTGAAATCTAGGATCGAGCGGAGGGGTGGTTGATCTTGTCGAATCGGAGGATTCATCATCTGCGGGTTTGTCTCTAGATGTAGATGGTTCGGGGGAAGGAGAGCGAGGGGGAGGTGGAGGAGTCGGGGCGGATTGCAGATCCGCGGGATTTTCTGCGAGAAGATCGGGGGTTACAGGTGAATAAGAGGGAGTTTCATACCACGAATCGTTGTGTGTATGTGTATCTGTGTGTGCGTGTTGCGAAGGTGTCGGTGAGCGTGAGTGCGCGTGCAGTTGATTTATATGTATATTGGTGGGGTTTTCTATCCTATTGTCGCTGCCGGAATCGTCTCCTAATGTCGAAGGGAAGGTGGCATCAATGGGCCTGGTCGGCTCCGCTTTGTTTTGCGGGGCGTGTTCCGTTTGACCACAGTACGATTCGACACCGATCGATTCGACACCAAATTATTGGACACAAAATTATT
>NW_018021604.1:39175-44175 GCF_002006095.1 Pseudomyrmex gracilis
GTGTCGAATCGAGCGGTGTCGAATCGTACTGTGGTCAATAGACTATCACCCGTTTTGCGCGAGCGCTGCCGCTCGTCGCAAGTTTTGACTTTGTCGGTGTCGCCGGTACCGGCGGTTGGAATGCGAACGGCGGAATTCCACTTAAACGGGAAGTTCTCTTAGCAAGGTATTAGTTATTGTAAAAATGTGAACAAGGTTAACATTCGGAACTGATTTTTCATTCTGCTGACATCAGAACTTGATCAAAGAAGAGTTGTCAAAAAAAAGGAAAAAGGGGGAAAGGGCTAACTCTCTCTCTCTTTCTGCCGGTTGCTATTCACGACTAGAGTCGTGAACTGCCCTCCCGGCGAGGGTGGTCAAATGAGGAATTGATTGCGGAGAAGCAAAAGAGTATATTCTCGCGATGCTTTTAGGCGGTTATGCATCACTGGTAGGTTCCGAGTATTAACCTCGAGTTAGATCTTTAACTAGTGGAACTCCCGATTAAAATTTGTGGGTGGACTTACTACTTGCTGCTACTGGTGGTGCGATTTCCTTCACCCCTTCGGCCCGTACGGCTGGCTAGATGGTTCGGTGGACTCTCGGCACACTGGTTGCACTTGCACTTGTAACTTGTATGCGTCGCGATGTAACTTTGCTGCGGCACTCCCGGCAGAATCAGTAAGTTTTTCTGGATACGCGGCGCGATTTTTTCTGAGTTTCCTATTCCCAAAGCCCTGGCTTATATACCGTTGTAGTAAGCGAGGACTTTCCCAATCGGGAACTCAGTTGAGCTTTGCTGGTTCCTATTTGTTAATTAGTCGGTCGGGCGACTTCCGAGATCGCCAATCGGCGACGATCTCTTGCTTCGGTTGCCTCGTCCAATTTTTCGGGGAAGGAAAAAGGGAGAGTGTTGTCTTTTGCGATCACGCCGCATAGACCCCTTGTTGTTTGTTTGTAATAAAAATGCCGGAGTTTCTACTTGCGCCGGTCGCTCTAATTTTTATGACCGGCATTTTCATGACCCGGAGATATCTGGGTTTGCTTGAGAAGCTGCTCGAACAATTATCTAAAATTTCGTGTTATTGTTAAGAGCAGTTTATCTTTCCGGGCGCCGATATAGTTTTCGTTTGTTCTCCTATTGTCTGGAGTTTTAAGTTTCCAAACGATAGGAGACCCGTTTGAATTATTTCTTATTATTGACCAAAAAAAAGTTGCTATGCGCTGGCGCGTCGCGTCGCAGGAAAAAGGGGACCGTGGAGTCTCCAGGACGTAACAATAGTAAGATAGAATTTTGGAACGTAAACTCTCTCTCTTTTTCTCTCTCTCTCTCTTTATCTATCTCTCTTTGAGATGGTGAGTTGAGTGTAGACGTGTTCTGTGTCGCTCTCTGTTTGTGGACTCATCTCTGCCGCTTTTTGCCCTTCGGGGCCTTTTTTTTTCCAGTTACACTGGTTGCCTTGCTCTTTTCTGGCATATCTTCCTGGATTTTCTGTGAGTACTTTGCTTGGTTTGGCTGGTTTCTTCTCATCTTTTTGCGGTGGATATCTGTCAACGTAAACATTCGGACATTATCGGTTTCCTTGCGCTGTGTGCGCCTGTGTGGCTGCGTGCGTGTGATTGGAGGAGTCGAGCTGTGTGGTGGGCGTCATTTGATTGGTCGAATTTCCTGGAACGGATCGGCGGTTTCTCGGTAACTCGGATCGGGAAGGGATCCTACCTTGCCGACCATGGAGAGTGCGGACTATGAGAGTGGTTCTACTCCCGGATCGCGTAGGCTCACTAGGGTGACTAGTGGGTCTAATATTGTTTCTAATGCACGAATTAATGTTTCGAAAATTAATGCACTTAGAGTCTCGGTTGATAGAAATAGTGACGTTATTTCTAAGCTGTTACTGTCCAGCAAGGAGACTGTTGAAAAGAGATCCTTGATTGAGTCGGCTTTTAGGGCGTGCAGAGAGGCATTTATCGAGGTATCAACGGTGCTTGCTCATATTCTGGAGGAGAGGCCTGTGGACCACCCTACTCTGGATGATATTAGAGGTGTTGTCACGGAAGTGCTTGAGGATGGACTGGGTGCGGCATGTCGAGGGCGAGCGGGATTGGATCCATGCGGAGCCCGAGGGGTGTCTGACTCTCAGCCATCTTATGCTTCTGTTGCTGGCAGGAGCACGATTCGGGTTTCTGGTGGTCCTACAGTGAGTGTGCCACCTTCTACGTCTTTTCTTATTGTACCTAAGGAAGGTGTCAAAAAATATGAGTCCTCGCAGGCTACCAAAGAAGCGTTGAGCAAGGTATTTAAGCCTTCCGACTGTGCATTAAAAATCAATCGAGTGTCCTTTGCTAACAAAAATGGAGTGAAAATTGACGCACTGTCTCCAAACATTGACGCTATCAAGACACATCCAGGTCTAGCCAGGGCAGGATTGGAAGTTGTTGAGAGCACGAAAATGAATCCAAGGCTCATCATTCATAATGTACCCATTGACATGACATCTGACGAAATCTTGGACGAAATTGCTGCTCAAAACCTGGAAAACTTTGATAAGGCAGACTTGAAGGTGATCTATTTATTTCCTGCTAAGGCTGACAAACGCACTACGAGCTGTGTCCTGGAGGTTTCACCTATGATAAGAAACATGTTGTTAAATCGAGGTCGTATTTATCTGAGATACTCTGCCTGCAGATTTGCCGATTATGTGAGAGTCTTGCAGTGTTACAACTGCCTTGCGTTCGGACATTTAGCCAAGAATTGCGGATTGAAAACGACCTGTGGATATTGTGGAGGCGAACATCAGATGAGAGATTGTGATAGGAGGGTAACTCTAAAATGCGGCAACTGCTTGCGGAGTAAACAATTTTCGACTGGAGACCTGGGTCATGCAGCTACAGATGCAAAGAAGTGTCCAATTCTGAGCAGAAAAATTTCCAGCAGGATATCTAGCATCAACTATGGATAATAAACGGAATTCAGATTGCCTACGCATATGTCATGTCAACTGCCAGTCTCTAGTAGCTCACTTTGACGAGTTCAGCTTTTTCTTCCGCAAGTCTCAGTACCACGTGATCTGCATGTCTGAAACTTGGCTCAAACCGGAGATCTCGGATAACTTCATCAATCTTCGGAATTATACTGTGTATAGATGTGATAGAGTGGGTAAGGGCGGTGGCGGTGTCGGCTTCTATCTTCATAATAACCTCAGGGCAAAAATCTTAAAAACTTCAGAAGAGTTTTATTGTCGCAAACCTGAATACATTATTGCTGAGATATCATCGTCGGACACTGCAAGTTTACTTCTTGCGGTAGTTTATAGACCTCCTAATTGCGGCTTCTTACATGAATTTGAGAATGCATTTCTTGACTTTCAGGCTAACTATAGACATACAATTATATTTGGAGATTTTAATGCTGATTTACTAGCCATGTCCTATGACAGTACTCAGTTGCTCACGTTCATCGAGTCAGCCGGTCTTTACATGGTGCCTTATCTGGCTACGCACAACCTAGCACATTCAAGTACCCTGCTGGATCTATGCATTGTTGATGACTCCGATAAGCTTATTGAACATGGTCAGCATGCTGTGCCTTTTCTGTCAGCGCATGACTTGATTTTTGTTCATTATAACATACACACTGAGCGCATACAAGAGCGGACGATTGTATATAGAAATTTCAAAGACTTCAATGAGACGGCATTTGTCCGTGATCTGCAGGGGGTGGACTGGAGCAGCTTGGTGGCCTCTACCTCACTTGATGAGAAAATAACCATTCTCAATCAGAAGGTGCTTCACCTCATAGATAAGCATGCACCTATCAGAAGTGGTACATTCAGGAGTCTCCCTGCACCTTGGCTGACCGATGAGATTAGGAGGGAAATGAGAAATAGGAACAGAGCTCGTAGAAGATGGCGCAGGGATCGTAGAGTGGACTCATATAATGTTTTTAGTAGACTACGAAACAGAGTGCAAAATATGGTACGTACTGCGAAGAATGAGTATTATATTGCGTTGTTCTCTAACACCAAGGATTCTGGCACTGTCTGGGGTGAGCTGCGCCGATTGGGGTTGATCAAGTCGAAGCATACGAATAAGCGACTCTCCAATACCATTGAGGAGCTGAATGGTTACTTTGTGCGGGTGGCTGGCAACGTAGTGCAGCCTCTCGATGGAGTGGATTCTTTGAGGGAGGTTTTTGATGACGGTAAACTTCATTGGAAGTATGTTGGCCCGCAAGACATTCGTCGTGTTTTTTCCAGGATTAAATCAAATGCCACTGGCTTGGATGGTATATCCATTAAAATTATTGCTCTCGTCTTGCCCTACATCATGCCGTTCATTGAGGATATCTTTAACCATTCTCTGTCTCACGGTATCTTTCCTGACTGTTGGAAAACATCGGTAGTATGTCCTATACCAAAGACTAAGAATCCTTCTTCGCCTCAGGATTACAGACCAATTGCGATTCTACCAACAATGTCAAAGGCTCTTGAGAGAATTGTATGTGAGCAAATTCAAACCTATTTAGAAGCTAATGATCTTGGAGATCCATGTCAATTTGCCTACAAGAAGGGACATTCTACTCAGACTAGCATTATCAGGGTTCTGGATGATGTAAGATGGGCAGCTGATAAAAGGCTGATTACAATCTCTGTACTCTTCGATTTATCCAAAGCTTTCGACCGAGTACAATGTTCTATATTAATTGACAAACTTGTTGACTGTAATTTTTCTGGCCTAGCAATTCACTGGATTAAGTCTTATTTGACTAATAGGAAGCAAGTGGTTCGTGATCCTACTGACTCTAGTGTGTCTTCTTCGGCTGACATTGGTGCTGGTGTGCCGCAGGGCTCAGTTCTGGGACCTTTACTATTTGCTCTGTATCTTAAGGATTTCAGTAACGCGCTGACATACTGCAAATATAATTTCTATGCAGACGACTTATTACTATATCTACATTGTGAGCCCCATGAGCTGCTGAATGGTATCACTAGAGTTAATTCTGACATACAAAATATTGTCTC
>NW_018021605.1:0-2054 GCF_002006095.1 Pseudomyrmex gracilis
AGTAAGAGCCGTCTACAATGGAGAGTTGTAGGCCGTAATAGTAAGAAATTGACCAATCACAGACAAAGTACAGAAGAATAATCGATTGTGATTTGTCAATTTCTTACTGTTACGGCCTACAACTCTTCATTGTAGACGGCTCTTACTAAGACCTGTTCTACAATACAGTCTTAAGCCGTAAGTCGTAAGAAATTGACCAATCACAATCGTTTATTCTTCTGTGATTTATCTGTGATTGGTCAATTTCTTACGACTTACGGCTTACGACTGTATTGTAGAACAGGCTATATACACTGGAATGCGCATCGAAGAAAATTCATGGCACAAATTGATCAGCGCCATTTTTGTTTGGCCTCGTATTTGAGCAAATCAGAAGCGCGTTTCACGCGCGGTCCCGCTACAATGTGAATGACGAAGATGAAAAAGTAACAAAATAGAAAAAGTTTCTTCAGGAGTTTGTAGTAAGAAAATTACGTAAAATTAATAAACAAATTAATAAACAAATATGTATAAAAAGACTGTTGCTCGTTAATACGATATAAGTATAAATTTGCCCATTAATACAATGTAAAAACTTACCGTTTTTGAAATAGTAAAAAAGGCACAAAGTACACCTGCGTTAGTTACAAAATATCGTTGTATCTTCAAACAAAATGATTTTATTTTACTTATTAAAAAAATGCAAATTATAAAAAATTCAATCATTGCAAAAATTCATTCAATGCAATTTCAATTATAAATACAATTCAATACAATTTCATTTCAATTATAAAAAAATCTAATAAATATAAATAGTCAAAACAAATTTGAAAATGGGCCGATATGAAGTCAAATACAGGATGTTGGTGTATGAACAAACTTCTTTAATTAAGGATAAAAAGGATAAAGGAAGTTTAATTGATTCCCCTCAGGGTTACAATATTTTTCAACACTCCACTTCTATATCTACGATCCATTTGTATCCACGATCTATTCGGAGGCCCGATTCAGTTCGCTTTTCAATCGATAAACTCGACTTGAAAGAGACCGGCCCGGAAAAATAATTGAACGTATTGATCCATACAAGTCCAAAAAATCGTGTAATTTTTGCTCGAATGTTTCGTCAAAAAGTATACTGACAACAGTTCTTTTCAATTTATATATATTTTCGCCGACACTTTGTCTCATAGCTGCTAAATTTGTTTTACAAGATGCATACATATCATGCAAATTATCACAAGAGGTAGTATTCGATAATATAATTGTTGCTGTATTACGTTTCAATAAATCTTCTTTCAAATCTAAGAATTCAACAAGCAGATAACGAACTTTATCTACAAAATTTTTATTTAATAATACTTTTTCTAATGATAATGCAAAGAATAAGTTGCAATTTAAAAACCACAAATTATTTTGTTCACTAGTTTTTAGTGTATGATAATCTTGATCTGTGATTACAGAATAAATCATGACACAGTATTTAGTTTTAATTATATGTAGTGCTTCATTAATTTCTTTCTTCTAAATTGCACAAGATATCCCATGACTTTAAATAGAAGGTCTTTCCTTGGATAACTTTAACAAAAGTTACAATTTGCTTGCAGTTTTGAAATGATGTTTCTTTAACCATCAAAAGTCTATCACAATTGACTAACGTAGTCAATAAAATTGCTGTTTTCCGCTTAAAAACTGCAAGTTGATTGGCTATACATTTTTTGAACCAAAATCTCGGACCGATTTCTAGCAACATGGATCATGGATGTTGGACTTAAAAAGTTACTATACACATGATGTAGAGATGGCGCCACACGAAGTATAATATGTATAAAACTAAGCAATGTATTATACTGTACAATACCAAGTATAATACAATGTAAAATACCTCACGTATAATACGTGCCCAACCCTGGGCACGCTTCTCGCGGCTGGCAGTTAGCTATAGCTATAGCCATATATGTAATACTCCTATATGGCTAGTTGAGCAAGTTTTCCATAAGCGGGACTTGTNCCAACACTGAAGGATAGAAGATAGATGCTTATTGGCTCTCCAAGAAAGAGTAGGAGGAGTGTTCAAT
>NW_018021605.1:2436-16233 GCF_002006095.1 Pseudomyrmex gracilis
GCATCTACCAAGTGAGTGCGAGCGAGACAAAGCATTGGAAAGAACGCGAGAAAGAGAAATGCCCAAACGTGCTTGAATGTTCACCGCATGCGCACAAAGCAGCTGGAGAGAGAGGCTACTATATTGTCTGCACCGTAACGGTGGGCTTCAGGGGGTCGATTGTGTATCACGAAGTCTAGTAAAAATCATAAAAGTGAGCAAATTTACTAGTTGTTGACCAATAAGATCATAGATATCATAGTAAATTTGCTCACCTTTGTACTTTTCACTACACTGCGTGATACACAATCGACCCTCAGGTCGGCACCGTACTAGCAATATAGGAGTATTACATATATGGGCTATAGCTATGGCTGTGTTCAGTTAAGCAAGATGGAACGAACTAATGCAGGAAATGCAGGAAATACAGGAATTGGAACTAATGAATTCCTGTATTTCCTGCATTTCCTGCATTAGTTCGTTCCATTTTGCTTAACTGAGCACAGCCCTGTGTTCAGTTAAGCAAGATAAAACGAACTAATGCAGGAAATACAGGAATTCATTAGTTCCAATTCCTGTATTTCCTGCATTTCCTGCATTAGTTCGTTCCATCTTGCTTAACTGAACACAGCCTATAGCGAAAGAAAGAGAGCGGTTATATATGTCCGTCTCTCTCTACTGCTCGAAGCTGGCCGAAGCGCCGAGCGCACACGTACACGGCTGTTCGCCTGTGTGCGTATCCCCTCCACTTGCTGTTGCATGTTGCTAGCGTCCGCAAACTGGCATCTCTGACTGGCATCTCTGTTACTGGTTATACATATACTGTGATTCAAGTTTCACATAATTTATAAATAAAAAGCAAAAAAATGAACGCACCTCCAACCTTTGAGTCATTTTTGTTATACGAAGGAGAAAAGAAGTAAGTTATCTTACGCATAAAGTATGCGAGTAATGCGAGCAACTTGTTTAGTTCCATAACCTTGTTTTCGCACTTTAGGTCTGTTCTACAATATAGTCGTAAGCTGTAAGTCGCAAGAAATAGGGCAAACACAGATAAATTACAGAAGAATAATCGATTGTGATTGGTCAATTTCTTACGACTTACGACTGTATTGTAGAACAGGCTTTAAAGTCAAAAGCGCTTAAAAGTTCTAATTAGAGTTGAAGGCACATAAAACAACAAAAAATCTCTAAGTGATCAAATGAAATGTAGCTTATATGTATATATATATATATGTTTTTTTTAGGATAATAAAAGAACAAGATACTAAAGTACCAAATGCTGCTATATTTACAGTCAATAAAGAAGATCATACACTAGGAAATATGATTCGCAAGTAAGAACATATGAATGTTGGTTTATTTATTTTTCTCAATAATAACTGCTTACTAATTCTTTTCTACTGTTTCTGATATTTTAAGTCAATTATTAAAAGACCCGCAAGTATTATTTGCTGGTTATAAAGTACCTCATCCACTGGAACATAAGTTTGTTATTAGAATACAGACCACATCAGATTATACACCGCATGAAGCTTTTATGCATGCTATCACTGACCTAATTGCAGAGCTGTCTTTATTTGAAGAACGATTTAAGGTAACTATACTTAAAGTATAAAATATGTAAAAAATTTACATAATACTAAGATACATATAACTTTTTCAGGAAGCAATTAGAGAGAAGAAAGAAGGTTTAGATTAAATATATGAATCCAATATATTTCTTTGTAGTTTATATTTTTTTTAGGTATAAAAAGACCACTTTTGTAAATATTTTAAATATATACAGAATGTCAGATAATTATATCACCTTTCATAATCAATCAAGTAAAACAGGTTGTACTGAGTCAAAGTTTTTTCTAGTTCATGCGTTTTGCAATAATTATTGAGTTATTAATTTATAAAAAAAGTAAACGTTTGTCCGCTGCGTGAAGAGACAACCCAGCATTTTGTGTATTTACTGGCAAAAGTGCTCTGTAAACAATAATAGTTAATAGTAATTTAATTAAAAAAATCAAAAAATTAAAATATTTATTAAATACTTAATAATTGTTTAGTTTGATTAAAATACTCATCCCATTGTTTTGTCATCTAGTAACCACAAACGCGTGAAACGCCGAGTTGCTTTACAACGGATAAACGCTCATTCGCAAACTTTTAGAAATTAATACATAGGTCTGTTCTTTTTATCTGAACTGGCTGCACTAGTTCAGAGTTTATCTTTTTCACTCGACATTGGAAAAAGAAAGATAAACTCTGAACTAGTGTAGCCAGTTCAGGTAAAAAGAACAGACCTCATATCTCATTAATTAATGCGAGATTCGCAAGATGATAAAGATATTCTCAATTTAGTATACGCTCTATCAGAGGTGATATTATTGCTAGAATTACTTTAAATATTTCTTTTGTACTAAAAAAGAAAAAAAATAAAATTTATACGTAATTACTAATTGCATGTTAAAATGATGTTTTCTTATATACATATATAGAAAGTCGCTCTTCCTCATTACGCATGCGCAAAAATAAACTTATATAACATTTGCACACATATGTGTGTGTATATGCATTACTTTTCTCATCATTAATTCTCATTAAATATATATGCATAAATTTTTAATAAAATTAAAAATATATGTATAATTTTTTCGTGTCTTTTATAAATTAGTATTTAGTCTTTTAAATATTACATTTATATATTTAAAATTTATGTTTTAATAAAATATAAACTATACGATCTGCGTGCCGTTGTATGCAATTACATGCTTGCTGCATATTTGCAGCTATATATTTATTTTGTTTGTGATTTTTACATTCTATTCACACACAGCAATATATATACTTACATTTAATCTAATGAAGAAGTTTACATATGATCGTTACATAAGAAATATTAAACTTTTGTAAATTTTTGGTTTAATTTACATACAAAATGTGTTTACAATTTAAAATCAAGAAAAAAGTTCTAATAAATCAAGTTTTATTTACCTATAAGTATCATCACGCTCATGATATCTGCTGCTCTCTTGTCTAATCTTTTGGCGTTTTTATTTTCTGTCGTATCAAAGTGCAATGCTATTTATAGAACTTAAAGCTTTCAATCTTTAAAATATTGTTCAGTCACATTTAGGAAGCCAGCGAAGATCGAATAAAATGGAAAAGATGTATCAAAGTACTTTGGAGGATATTTTGAAGATATACGTACCACCGGCAGAATTGGCTGAAGTTAACCGCCTTTTATATGGACGTGAATTAAAGTACGTATGTACATAAAAAACGTATATATTATTGCTTATTGTATTGTATATAAAACTTTGAGCTATACATATATAATTTACATTGTTGTCAGATCATTGCAAATAGACAAGGAAGATGATAAATATGAAATTAAAGGATGGATGCTGCATAGTAATATCGTGGAAGAAATTCGTCCTATACACTTAGTTCGTGTTGGATTGATACAACATAGCATTGTATTAGACACATCAGCTCGTATTATTGAGCAACGAACTGCAATAACAATGAAAATTGAATCATACATTAAAGATGCAAATATGAATGGTGTTAATATTGTATGTCTCCAAGAAGCGTGGAGTACGTTGTGTAGAATATTAATAATTTTATATTATATTCAGTATATATATGTAAAAATATTGCACAAAACAGTAATGAAATAATTGAGCTACATATGTACTTTATTACAGATATGCCGTTCGCTTTTTGTACGAGGGAAAAATATCCTTGGGTTGAATTTGCGGAAGAAGCTGAAACTGGGCCTAGTACTGTGTTTCTGTCCAAGCTTGCTCAGAAATATGGTATGGTAATAATATCGCCAATTTTGGAAAGAGATTCTATTAACGGCGATACTCTGTGGAATACCTGCGTGGTGATTAATACAGATGGTACAGTTTTGGGAAAACATAGGAAGAATCACATTCCTCGTGTCGGAGATTTTAACGAATCTACATATTATATGGAAGGCAACACAGGACATCCCGTTTTTAATACTCCTTTTGCACGTATCGCAATCAACATATGCTACGGTCGTCATCATCCGTTAAACTGGTTGATGTTTGGCTTGAATGGAGCAGAAGTAAGGGCCTGAGCACAATAGAGAAAATATTAGGAATAAGAATTAGAAAAAGAAGTTAGATGTACTATACAATGACAAAATTTAAAATATAAATACAGGAAGTATGTCATGGCTGCATATACAGCCTATTTATATATATATTATATATATTATTATATATATTATTTATATATATTTATATATTGTATTTTTTTGCATTGTGTATTACATCTAACCTCTGTTTTTAATTCTTATTCCTAATATTTTCTCTATTGTGCTCAGGCCCTAAGAGTTATGGCAATCTTTATCTAGAAAGTGAAATAAGGAAATGAACATATTCCATGCTATTACTTGTAAAGTTTGAATCTGATTTTTTCTATGTCTGAATTATCTTCAGATAGTTTTTAATCCGTCGGCAACTACTGGAGAATTGTCAGAACATTTGTGGCCGATTGAAGCGAGATGTGCCGCTATAGCAAATAATTATTTTACTTGCGCTATCAATCGCGTCGGAACCGAATATTTTGAGCATGAATTTACATCCGGCGATGGGAAACCAGCGCATAAGAATTTTGGACATTTCTATGGTTCAAGTTATATTACTGCTCCTGATGGCACACGAACTCCAGGTTTAAGTCGTCACAAAGATGGGCTGCTTATTGCAGAATTAGACCTCAATCAATGTCGACAAGTGAAAGATATCTGGGGATTCAGAGTAAGTATTTTCATACTTAGCACACGCACGCTAAGGGCCTGAGCACGATAGAGAAAATATTAGGAATAAGAATTAAGCCCTTTGCACAATGGACGGAATAGCGATAGCGATAGAAATAACAAAAGTTTAAAAGAGTTTATATTTAAAAATAAAGGTAGGAACAGCGGAATCTAACATACAAAACTACACATGTATCAATGCAGATCAGAAAATCGGAATAAGCAATAGCGATAAAATTTCCGACGAGTTGGAATTCTGTGTTAAAAACTGTGTTATTTCTATCGCTATCGCTATTCCTTTCATTGTGCAAGGGGCTTTAGAAATAGAAGTTAAGCCCCTTGCACAATGAAAGGAATAGCGATAGCGATAGAAATAACACAGTTTTTAACACAGAATTCCAACTCGTCGGAAATTTTATCGCTATTGCTTATTCCGATTTTCTGATCTGCATTGATACATGTGTANTTTTGTATGTTAGATTCCGCTGTTCCTACCTTTATTTTTAAATATAAACTCTTTAAAACTTTTGTTATTTCTATCGCTATCGCTATTCCGTCCATTGTGCAAGGGGCTTTAAATGTACTATACAATGACAAAAAATAAAATATATAAGTACAGGAAGTATGTCTTGACTGCATGATATACGGCTTATATTTATATACATTTATATGTTATATTTTATTTTTTCGCATTGTACATTAAGCCTCTTGCACAATGGAAGGAATAGCAATAGCAATAGAAATAACCAGTTTTTAAGAGTTTATATTTATAAATAACGGTAGGGGAACAACGAAATCGAACATACAAAAAATACATATGTATTTATGCAGATCAGAAAACGGAATAAGCAATAGCGATAAAATTTCCGACAAGTTGGAATTCTGGGAGTCGATTCTGTATCACGCAGTGTAGTAAAAATTACAAAAGTGAGCGAATTTACTAAAATATCTATGATCTTATTGGTCAACAACCAGTAAATTTGCTCACTTTTGTAATTTTCACTACATTGCATGGATATAGAGGATGCTTTTCTTTTAGGAGACACAGTCGACACAAGAGTCATTCTGTCTTTGTTTCTCACTGAATACTGAACGAAGACAGAATGACTTTTGTGTCAACTTGTGTCGACTGTGTCTCCTAAAAGGAAAGCAGCCAGTGTCGCCTGTGTACGTAGTTGGAAAGCACCCTTAACCTCTGTTTTTAATTCCTATTCTTAATATTTTCTCTATTGAGAAACTCTGTGCTCAGGCCCTAAGTCTGTAAATATATAGTGTGCATAATCTACAAAATTACAACAAAAAAAACAAAATTTGCTACGTAGGTAGCATGTTTTTTGCATATGCATGTTTTTTTAAATAAGCATCATATCAAGTACTAATATTTTATTTTTATGTAAATTTTAGATGACTCAAAGACTTGGCATGTATGCTAAAAAACTTTCCAACTACGTAAAGCAAAGTGGTGAAGATTAAACGATTGACATAAAAAACTTAATTTTCGAATTAATTTCAATAAATATTTATATAATTTACAAATTCTGATAATATTTTGGACTCAGACTCTAATCAGACTAGGATTTAATTGAAATATGATCACTTCTTCGCAATTTTGGGTGCGTTCACACAACTCAACAGTTGCACAACGGTTTAGAGCATAGAGCTTATACCAGAGAGAAGCCTGAGAGCGGCCATGCCATTGTAGTTTCTTACGACGGTTTCAACCGCTGGTTTTAGCCGTATTTCCACAAAAATGGAACTCAAAGGCCGTTCTCCATGAAACTCAAGTCGCAGGTCTCGTGGAACTGATCAATTTCTGATCAGACGTTGGTCGATTGGCTGATTTGACTCTGCAATTGGTCAATTTCACGAGACCTGCGACTTGAGTTTCGTGGAGAACGGCCTTTGAGTTCCACTTTTGTGGAAATACGGCTAAAACCAGCGGCTGAAACCGTCGTAAGAAACTACAATGGCATGGCCGCTCTTAGACTTCTCTCTGATTCGGATAACAATGTTGATCGTTTTCTTTTAAAGGAAAAACTCCGATGACGATTTGCTCGTAGAACACTGTAAATGCAATGAATTTTTTAATAATAAATAAACTATAATATGTATTATTTCATTCAAAATAATACAAAAATACTATTAACATATGTTTTCACAACAATCCTTTTTAATAATTAATAATGATTACTTACATAAATGTTTCTCTTATTAGAGAAATCTACTATCACATTTCTTATTTATTATTTTAACTAAGGTTAGAGTTAAGGTTAGGATTGATATTACGATTGCGTTTATTTTAAACACTCACACACTTTAAACGCTTCTTTTTTTGTTAACAATAAAGACAAAAAAAAAGCGTTTACCGAAAAACGCGTAAGTGTAAAGACCGAAGCACAGACTTTTGCATAACGCATAACGCATAAGACATAAGAAAATCAACCAATCCAGCTTTTTGTTTTCATCCCTACTTCTTGTTCTTAAAAAAAAGCTTTGGTTGGGTGATTCTCTTATGTCTTATGCGTTATGCATTATGCAAAAGTTTGTGCTTCGGCCTTAAGGGCCTTCTACAATTAGATATTAATAATAAATCAGAAGTCAGAAGCAAGAAATTGACCAATCACAGTCAAATCACAGAAGAATAATCGATTGTGATTAGTCAGTTTATTTCTTGTGACTTCTAATTTATTACTAATATCAGAGAGAAGCCTGAGAGCGGCCATGCCATTGTAGTTTCTTACGACGGTTTCAGCCGTTGGTTTTAGCCGTATTTCCACATATATGTAATACTCCTATATTGCTAGTACCTTAGACCATATATACTTATAGACACGGCCTGTAGATATGAATCCACGAGTCGAGGTGAAGCAAAGATAATATCATCTACGTGACGTCACATGTGGGCATTGTTCGGTTAAACGCGGCCTCGTAGATGATATTATCTTATCTTCAAGGCAGTTATCTGAAGCCGTCTATAAACGCGCCTTTGCTTTGCCCACATGTGACGTCATGTAGATGATATTATCTTTGCTTCAAGATAGTTGTCTGAAGCCGTGTCTATAAGTATATATGGTCTAAGGCTAGTACGGTGCCGACCTGAAGCCACATGTTACGGTGCAGACAATATACAATAGTAGCCTCTCTCTCCAGCTGCTTTGTGCGCATGCGGTGAACATTCAAGCAAGTTTGGGCATTCCTCTTTCTCGCGTTCTTTCCAATGCTTTGTCTCGCTCGCACTCGCTTAGTAGACGCGCCTGCGCATAATGACGCTCGACNATCTATGCCCATATTTGGACATGTTCACCGCATGCGCACAAAGCAGCTGGAGAGAGAGGCTACTATCAGAGAGAAGCCTGAGAGCGGCCATGCCATTGTAGTTTNTTACGACGGTTTCANCCGCTGGTTTTAGCCGTATTTCCACAAAAGTGGAACTCAAAGGCCGTTCTNCATNAAACNCAAGTCNCAGGTCTCGTGGAACTGATCAATCACGTTGGTCGATTGNCTGATTTGACTCTGCAATTGGTCAATTCCACGANATCTGCGACTTGCGTTTAATGTAGAACGGCCTTTGAGTTCCACTTTTGTGNAAATACGGCTAAAACCAGCGGCTGAAACCGTCGTAAAAACTTACAATAGGATGGCCGCTCTCAGATTTCTCTCTGATTATATATATGGCTACACTGATCGCAGTGCAAATATGGCTTCCATTTATGACGTCATTGATGGAACTAAGATGCTATCGCAGCGCGCTGCCAGCTAAAACAGAACGAAATTTTCAGTACTGCCAGTACTGCCAGTAAAAAACAAACGCAGCCGTAGTTGTAAACAAATTTCACCAATCAGAAATTTACGTTCAAAAGTGATGGAGACATAGGTCTAGTTTCCACCAAAGCATTAATTCACACCAAATGCGACGTGGAATCAAATTCAAGTCGATGGAAACCTGTCAAATTGTGCTGATTTCACTTCCGCTTCGATCTATAAGTACTCTACTTCCAATGGAAACAGAGGACTAAATTTGATCAGTACCGGAGTGAAACCGAATTGAGGGTTTCGGTGGAAACTAGACCATAGATTAGTTTATATTGTCTGCACCGTAACGTTTGGGCTTGAGGTCTGCACTGTACTAGCGATATAGAAGTATTAAAGGTCGTCTACAATGGAGAGTTTTAGACCGTAACAGTAAGAAATTGACAAATCACAATCGATTATTCTTCTGTACTTTGTCTGTGATTGGTCAATTTCTTACTATTACGGCCTACAACTCTCCATTGTAGACGGCTCTTTACATGTATGGGTTTCAGCCGCTGATTTTAGGCCTGTTCTACAATACAGTCGTAAGACGTAAGTAGTAAGAAATTGACCAATCACAGATAAATTACAGAAGAATAATCGATTGTGATTGGTCAATTTCTTACGACTTACGGCTTACGACTGTATTGTAGAACAGGCCTTAGCCGTATTTCCTTGAATTTAATGGAGAACAGTTCCACTTTTGTGGAACTCAAAGGCCGTTCTCCATGAAGCTCAAGTCGCAGGTCTCGTGGAACTGATCAATCACGTTGGTCGATTGTCTGATTTGACTCTGCAATTGGTCAATTCCACGAGATCTGCAACCTGCGTTTAATGGAGAACGGCCTTTGAGTTCCACTAAAGGCCTATCTACATAAGACGCAGAACACGAGTCGCAGGTCGCAGGTCGCAGAAACCGAACGCTGGTCGCAAGCGTTTCTGCGTTCACATAATCTCCAATGTCTACAATGCATAGCGAGCACTCTATCTGGTGATAGAGCAGCGGGATCCCAATTATATGACATTTTATTATTATTTTTTGGTTTGTAAAGAAAACACACACACACAATTTTCTTGTTCTAGCGAAATTGTCTGTCGAGCATCAACATGAAACGTAATTGAAAGTCCGCGTTTAAACACGATTGTCCTGATTGGCTGGTCGCTTCGACGCAGAACGCAAAAGTTAAAGTTCACTCAACTTCTGTGCGTCCTGCGTATTAAAGCCTGCGACCTCTTACGACCGGAAATACGTCACGCTGCGTCCAATCTTGCGACCTGCGACTCGTGTTCTGCGTCTTATGTAGATAGGCCTTAAACCAGCGGCTGAAATCGTCGTAAAAAACTATAATGGCATGGCCGCTGTCAGGCTTCTCTCTGATCCTATTGTAGTTTCTTACGACGATTTCAGCCCTGGTTTAATGCTATATCCACAAAAGTGGATCTTAAAGCCCATTCCACATTAAACGCAAGTAGCAAGTCTCGTAGATCTGATCAATCACGTTGGTTGATTAGCTGATTTGCCTATGCGATTAGTCAATTTTATGAGACCTGTGACTTGCGTTTAATGTAAAGAGCCATCTACAATGGAGAGTTGTAGGCTGTAATAGTAAGAAATTGACCAATCACAGACAAAGTACAGAAGAATAATCGATTGTGATTTGTCAATTTCTTACTGTTACGGTCTAAAACTCTCCATTGTAGACGACCCTTAAAACAGCATTTGAGTTTCACTTTTGTAGATATGGAGCTAAAACCAGCGGCTGAAATCGTCGTAAAAAATTACAATAGGATGGCCGCTCTTGGCGTTGATTCTGTATCATGTAATGTAGTGAAAATTACAAAAGTGAACAAATTTACTAGTTGACCAATAAGATCATAGATATTTTAGTAAATTCGCTCACTTTTGTAATTGGTCTAGTTTCCACCGAAACATTAATTCACACCTACTGCGGCGTAGAATCAAATTTAAGTCGATGGAAACACGTCGAATTGCACTCAATTCACTTTTGCTTCGATCTATAAGTTTTACCGGAATGGCAGCAAATTGACATACAATTTTAATCGGTGGAAACGTTTGAAACTAAATAATGCCAACCTCTATTTTTCATTATGTCTGCATTATGTCGGGTCTTGTTAAGAAGTCGATGCAAGTTGAAAATAAAAACATAAAATATATGATTGAATCATTTCCGCGGAGTCAATTAGAAGTTTCTCGGATTATATTCTTTTCAGGTTATGTCTGTTTATATTTACACAAACGAGTTTTAAGTTGGCTCTACTGAAATATTAATTTTTCTTACTTCTATTCTACTTCCAATGGAAACGGAACACTAAATTTGATCTGTACCGGAATGGAACCGAATTGAGGATTTCGGTGGAAACTAGACCATTGTCACTGCGTGATACAGAGGGTCGATTCTGTATCACGCAGTGAAAATTACAAAAGTGAGCGAATTTACTAAAATATCTATGATCTTATTGGTCAACAACTAGTAAATTTGCCTCCTGATAAATTGTGTTTTCAAGTTCTCTTTCTTCTTTCTCAACTTTTGTTTAACTCTGATTTGTGATTATCACTAAGGCAAATTCGTATCAATTTGTCGCTTCCCGTCGCATATACATGTATGTACATACATACATATTCTGCCTTTCTGTTCTGACGAATCCACGCTCGGATAATAGAGAGAGAGGGGAGGAGTAAAAGATCTAACTTTACTCAGTCATCAGCAGTATTCGTTGTGATTCATTGCTGCACTTGCTGCTGTGGCAGTCTACTTTCTTGCAGTTTCGAGTGAGTTGGGTGTGAAAAAAGTTCCTCGAAACGTAACGTCGTTTTCGTCGTTTGTCATCATATATAATTGTTGTTTTGTATTTACATTCGCGCGTTGTCATCGTTATTATCGCCACTTGTTTTCTCAATTCCTCATCGTTATCTCCATCTCTGTTCTTCCTTTTAAACGGTGTCGCGCATATATTGTGAAAACGCGAAAGCAGCGGTTCCGCAAAACAAATTTATATTTGTACCGCAAAGTGATCGAATGCCTTGCTGAGAAATTATGTGGAATACTGATGCAGGATTGGAATCGGTCGCGCATCAAGTCAGCTGACATATTGCGCCCTGCTACACCGCAACAGCCTTCGGTAAGTGTCGCAATTTTGTGCTCTCTGCCCCGCGCGCTTTGCTTCTTACCCCGATCACCGCGACTATTTTCGGTTCGGAATAGCCGTGAAAGATTATATAGAACCTCCACCTAGACTCTCGCGAGATCTACACACGCAAAAGTAAGTACGTTATTCACAATCGGAATCAGTGAGTGAAACTCGCGTGTGTCCCTACGCGCATTACGTTCGCGTAACACCGTTTGTTGGGATAAACGAAGAACTCGTCTAACACGCTGCTGTTTCCGCGAAATACGGACGCGCGTAGGAAAACCGTTGACGTATAAAGTAGTTGCGAGATACGAGAGGGAACAAAGGAACGACGCAATTAGTGGGCTAAGTGCGTATTCAAGGATGGAAGCCATGTCCCTTCGTTCGTGCTGTCCGCTCTTCTGTACTCTTTGCATGCGTGTGTTGGCTAAGCCTCTTTTTCTTTCTTGCGCCCCTCTCCCTCCTTTCTTCCTTTCCTTCCCCTTCTTCTCTGCGCTCCTTTTTATGTCTCCTTCATCTTCCCGTCACCGTTTCTCTTTTTCACTACCGACCCATACGACGGCAGCGCTCCGATTCGAATACGCGTACAGTCGACGTCGTTAGTATCTGACATTGTTCCTTTTTCATCATATTTTCATCATAGTCGAATGTATGTGTTTGAGTTGTGCAATAAAAGAGTTTAATATTATTTTTTGCTAATTGATCTGATCATTTGAACATGAATTTTTCTAACTGATATTGTCCGTGAGTTTTTGTCTATGAACAAGCTTAGTTTGTCAATAACTAGATGCGACAAGTTTCAAAACTGGCAATGGACAACGAGTTTGTGACGCGTATTGTACATTTACTCGCTTACGCCAATACTCCTTTCTCTCTCTCTCTCTCTCTCTCACTCTCTCACGAAACACTCGTTGCCGACGTACTTCTCTTCAGGTGTTCCTTCGGACATTTCTTCTTTTCTCATTCGTATCCCGTTGTTTACAATCTTCCTGGTTCGATCGAGAGATCGCGGATCATGCTCGTTCCAACTGCTCCAAGAGCTCGATGAGAGGCCAACAGGACTCTCTTGTGTTTTCCAACGTAGTGCGACACGCGTCTTTACAGGGGGAGAGAGAGAGTGTGTGTATATGTGAGATAGTTGTCTTATCAGGAATAATTTCTCGTATCTACCGTGGCAATTTTGTTTTGTACTGCGCGGTGCACCTGACCGGTACTCTCACTCTGACGCCAGCCGTTTGCGCGCCCATGTCATTGCACTGTTAACACACGCACGAGCTTGAATTTTCTGAAATAAATTTTTAAAAAGTATAATTTGTAGCGGTGCTTTCAATCTATTTAACAAACCAAGCACAAAGATAAAATTATTCATCATTTGAATATATATTAATATAGTACGATACATTTGTGTTAATGTATATATAATTTACTTGTAAATTTTATATTTTTCATTTGTTCACTGCAAAGAGAGAGAATTTGATTTTGTTGTTACAGATTGTTTCTCGGATTTTTAAATTTTCGATATTACATAATTTTGTAATACACAAACTATTTTTTCTATAAGGATGTACATAAAGATATATTTCATAGAATATTCTTTTCTTTACAAAATCAATTTTTTTCTTGAAGAATAAAATTTTTGAACACATTTAACAATCATGTTTCTTAGCTCTAGTATTTATAGCTTGAAGCAAGTGACGTCTAATACATTCAGTATGTATCTAGGCGCAACAATTAGTCTCATGTTGAAGTTAGCGCTTCTAAATTTAACACTCTTCTCTATATTGCTTTATTATGCTTATTTTAAGAGATTTATTCGAAATGATAATAAATTTGCATTTTTTTAACTCTCACACTTAATTTTTTTCTTTCGCTCTTATTTCAAACGTCTTTCTTTCTTCGAACTATTAAATCTTATTTGTAACGACAGTGGAAAAGTTAGATTATACAGGGTGTTTCAGAACTATGGGATCAAACTTCTAGGGGTTATTCAGTGCAACAGTAGAAAACATTTGAGTATAGGGACCCATGTCCGGAAAAGTGTCACTACCGCACTACGGCCCTAAGACGCGTTAAAATTTAGAAAGACGATGAAT
>NW_018021605.1:16478-24317 GCF_002006095.1 Pseudomyrmex gracilis
AATGTTTTCTACTGTTGCACTGAATAACCCCTAGAAGTTTGATCCCATAGTTCTGAAACACCCTGTATATGAAACAGTACTTTATTATCTGTGCTGCATTTTAACATCTTCGCGCATAACGTTTTTTTGAATTAATAGAATTTAGGAAATTATTTATAATTTTTGCGTCTTTTTAAATTTAAAAAACGCATTTAAATATATCTGGTCTATATATACATATATATAACAACATTCAAAAAATTAGGTTAAAGGATTGGCACAATATTACACACTGTGAACGTTCGGATCTCCAAGTAATTAAATTATTAAATGTGAAAGTGTGTGTGTGTTATCAAACGTATAGAGTTGACACTATCTGTCGCGAAATTAATGAAATGACTAATATTCAAGTATTATCAACACAGTAGCTTAGAAAAACCTATCTTATAAAATTTCATCTGTTTTTAAATCAGAACTCAAAAAGACGAAAAGTAAAAAGTTTAAGTACACGTGAAGTATCATGACAGCTATAACCCAGCAACTAGTGATAACGATAATGACATAAAACCAATTGCTTCTGAAATACAAAGCGTGTCCAGTAAACGGTTTATCGATATATATTGAGAATAAATACCCTCATGACCTATTTTCAACTATATGTGTATGTTGTGTTACTTCAGTGGTTTTACTCAATACTAAGCTAATACGGGCTACTTGATCTAGTGAGTCAAACTTATGAAAGCTTTCTTTGAGAAAACGAAGATAAAACTGAAATATTTCACGTGTATGCAATTTTTAGGTAATATTTTCAATAATAAATTATATTGATAACTAATTTAACTGAGTTTCTAACATTAGGTTTTGCGATAATCTTCAAATTTTGTTTTAAATTTTCAAAATCATGTAAAATAATAACTCTTTAATTAAATATGACGTATCTAAACAAATCAAAAACTAACTCGGCGCATATGTACATGCATAATAAGACTTTACGTGCGTCATTCATTCAGAATATAAAGTTCTATTACTGTTTCACACGTATATTTTTTTTTAATAAAAAACTTTATTCTCTATAAAGTTGATCGTTGTAATTTTTCTTGTAGTGGTTTGAGTCATTATTTCACCAAGCGTGGCTTTTATTTTATATTTTACTTTTATATCATTGTGTGTGTGTGTCTCTGACTTTACATGCAGAGACGCGTGCACATGCAATGTCTTCGTCTGCAATGAACACGCAATGAAAGAAGAAACTGTCTCGCTCACTCATTCTCTCTCTCTCTCTCTCTCTCTCTCTCTCTCTCTCTCTTTCTCCCTCTCTTTCTCCCCTCCTCTCTTCCTCCCTCTTTCCCTCTCTCTCTTCTCTTCTTTCTCCCTCTCTGGGACAATGTACTCTCTGCTGTGCGTGTATATGAAGGCTTTACTTGCTTATCATTCATGCAAATACAACGTTATGGCGACCAGGCTGCGAAATGAATATGAATCATCTTCCGATTGGCGTGAATGCGCGAAAAATGTGGGACGCAGCGCCGCACCGTGGTCGTGGATGCGCGCGCACACGTGCGCGCGATTTCGTTTCGTCATGTTTCGCGTGATCTACGAGTGACTGACGCGGATGAATCTCGAATCTTTTCGTGGCGCGGGTATCGTAATACGTGGACAACTGCGTATAATTTAAAATGTATTTCGAGCAGACATTCCCGCGCGGATTTCGGAGAAATAGCTATATCATTATTGCAAAGCTGTAATATAATCTGTTTCAAATCTTGATTAATTTTTTTTAGTATATATATATACTAAATATATATAATCGTAGAATAGTAATTTCTGGCGCTTTTTTCTACTACAATTTTCTACGCGTGATATCTCTTGTTGTCGCGCTCGAATTGCATCAGATTCACAGACTATGTAAAACGATTCGCTTTGACTTTGATCGACAAATAGTGATTGCTGAATTCGCTTCGCAAGAGAAATTAGTTCGAAAAACTCAGTTTGCATATCGAAGTGAACGTTTACTTTCCAAAGTTTGTTGCCTGCGCATTTGTCGTGAACGTTTCGAAGTCGATTCTTTCTTTGCACAAGTGAGAAGTCATGATACACTTCTCTCAAAGAATATATTATATTATTTCAATAAGTTTATATTTGTTTATACTTGTTTACTAAGTTTATTGTTAGTGTCATAATCGCGCAACGAGTGACGTCGATGTTTTCATGTGTGATGACAAAACTCTTCTAACACGTGTCGCTGCCGTTGCTGATATAGTTTTTGAAATATCAAGCCTTAATTTGAAATCGTATCATGTTAGGCTTTTGGCTGAGTTTCATACTTTTCAATTATTTGTTCTGCGATTCAAAGATAAAAGGTTGTGATTCTTTGCAATCGAATTTGCTTCTGAAATCTGAAATATTTCTGTATAATAAGACGGCAACTGTGTGAATCCCGACCACATGACTTTGCGAAGGTCGAACCATGCAAACGTTTTAGCGGCCATTGCGGGAAAGGTCGTTTACTCCGTCGAGTAAACAAAGATCACACGAATCTGACGTAGATCAGCGAACTTTTCGTGTCTTTATTCGCGGCACAGTTGTACTACTTTTTTGCACTTGTGTATAAAGAAAGGAAGATGACAATCGAAACGTGGTTTTTGTCGCTGATTAACGTCCGATCATTTGTAACATTTTACATCGTGTAATGTTACAATCTTATCGATAATTCTTAATGGCAACGTTATCGACAGCGACTGATAAAGTTTATTTATTGAGAAAAAGCTTTTCCTTTTTTTCAAATAAAGTGTTGTAAAAGGAAGCACTTCCTTTCAGTTTCGAAATTTTCGAAATCATCGAAATTTTAGTCTTACATACAACAGTGTTAAATACAATAAAAGTGACTTGGAAAACAATTTTAAATCTGTACAGATACTGTATCTCTCTCTTCGCAATCTCTTCTTAATTGTCTTCGTCGTAATAGACGTACGTTGGCTATCTTGTTCCTACATCCCTGCTTCGAAGGATCTTCGTTAAACGAGTCTCGATCGATATACGCTTCTCTCTCTCTTTCTCTTTCTCGCCCTCCTCTCTTTACCCATCCCTCTCTCCCTCTTTCTCTTCTCCATCCTCCGCTCTGTGCTTGACGTCATACTGTTTTTATTTCAATTTATTAAAATCGACGTTATAAGGTCGCACACGCGTTGCATGTTTAACACACGTTGATGTGTGTATGTGTGTGAACACCTCATATGTGGGGTGAAAGTTCGTGAGAGGAGATCGAACTATCGAATTTCGAAAGGTAGAAGTATGCGAGGGAAGAAAAATAAGATAGCATGATCGGCATGAATGAAGAAGCGCAGAGAACACAGAGAACGTAGAGAAGAGGATCGAATCGTCACATCATAACGTGAACTTTATCATGACTCTCACTGTTTCTTCATGCGTAAACTTCCTCTTTCTTCTTTTCCACAATTTAATAATTAAATTTTTTTACAAAATAACGCGTTTGTTTATTCAGCACAGAGCACAAAACTTTGCGGCTCAAAATAATGAATATAATGAACAGAAATTGCATTTTGTTTTGCATATTTTATACATATATTCGATAAAGACAATTGAGTAAATGTTCAGTATAGGGGAGGATGCTCCGATGACCTTGACCTTGACATATATTGTTACTCTTGTGAGTAACAATCGAAAAGTTTTAGCCGTCGTTCGTTTTTCATTAAAAAGTTTTTAGCAAAAAATGTTTGAAAATCATGGTACTTATTTTCAGTAAAATGATGTAGAAGTACGAAATCGAATACTAATATTTTCCCCTTTTTATCATTTTCGAGAACATTCCGAGTTCGATGATTTAGTTACACATATATGTGAACAGTATGATTAACTATTTCTCAGTTGATATTTCGAATATTTCGGAACATGAAATAGTGATCTGTCAATCTAATTTGCTATGTTATTCCACGAGTTTTTGCATTTAACTCATAATTATCCTGAATTGATTACTTATTTGGCAACAAAAAAAGTTATACAAAGAGAAGTGAAGTGACCGCAATGCAATGCGATGATTTATTTAGACACACAATGTCAATTTTTAATTTTTCATTGCACAAAAACATATTATAAGCAATTCGTGGCAGAAAACGAAACCTACAGACGTATAATTTTAAAGAAGTATGGGTAAAACCACCGGATTTTACCCCCAGCAAACCTTTTTATGCATGTTTTCTTATGTTTTTGGATGTGCTGAATTCAGAAAAAGTAAAATTAAGAAGATGCTCTAATGGGAAAGTATTGAAAATCGCATTTAAAGTAGCTCTTAGTCTGATCCAAGATCAACGATGTGTATGTACCTAATCCCGTGTGTGTGTGTGTGTGTGTGTGTGTGTATTTTTGAGTGTGTGCGCGCACGCGTGATTTAGCTTTAGATATTTTAAGTATTTTAGGTTTCCGATTCCTAAACCAGCTTATTTAAATAATCTTTTTAATATCAAAGAATATTGCGATGATAATGATGATGTTGACAATTAAATAACAAAGAACTTTGAACACACACACAGCAGAGAGGATTTGGAATCAAAAAATACTACGGGTTAGATGCGGAAGTGACAAACCATAAGGTTCTTATCTCTGTTTGACACACATATACACGGAACTAGTTACCCTGATAGGAAAACATTTACAAAATTATGTGACAAAATCTTGCACTAAAATTGTAATTTGCAATTATACAGATATATTTAAGGAAATAAATATAAAAACATTGATCTTTTATAAAATATTTGTAGTTGTTTGCAAAATTACTTTCCAAATACTATTTCGGCAAAAGAATAACGATATGGCAAATCATCTTAGCAGTATATTTGCAAAATTAATTTCAAAAGAAATTATCCAATAATTGAGAAAAAAATTTCAGCTATGTGATGTTTACAATATGTAGAAATATAATTGCATATGAAGAAATCAACTTAATTCATGTATATACTTATGGAAATGCATAACGACTTTTTTGCAATTTTTGACAAATATTATTTACAAAATTTTATTTTGACAAAACTGTTGCGTTATGGCGAATCATCTTAGTGCATTCATTGCGTCGTTATTCATGACGCCATTTTTGTGCATTATTTTTACAATTTGTCTATTAGGGTTATATACACGTTAATCTTGGATCAGGCTAAATGCGGGACTACTTTAAATGCGATTTTCAATACTTTCCCATTAGAGCATCTTTTTAATTTTGCTTTTTCTGAATTCAGCACATCCAAAAACATAAGAAAATATGCATAAAAAAGGTTCCATTGCTGAGGCTAAAATTTGATAGTTTTATCCATACTCCTTAGTGTCCTAACCTAACCTAACCTAACAGAGACATGGTTTGCACGTGCTTCAATAGACTTACAAAAAATAAGATTGATATGTTTTTCAATATTATGGCTTTCCATTCATGGAATAAAAACAATATATAATAAATGTATTTTGAACATGAAACGCGTTCACGTACTATGTTCGTATTATAAACGTGTAGGCAGGAAGGGAACCCCTGCTTTCTCCGACTAGATCTAACTCAATCCAATGTTAAGAAAAACTTAACCGAAATTAGATTTTTTCTTGGGGAGAGCAGGGAGAGGGGCAAAGCTACTCTACTTGCGGGAGGCGTAGCCCCTCCTGCCTACACGCTTACAACACGAACAAAAACAACAGGAAAAGTAGTCTTAAGGTGTCGAAAAACGAAAATTTTTTAAAGAAATTTGTTTTGTTTATAACTTTTTAATGAACAATGAGCGACGCCTAAAATCCTTTACATTGTTACTCAGGGATATGTGCTTGACATATATGTCAAGATCAAGGTTGTCGGAGAATCCTCCCCTATACTGAACATTTACCGACAATTGTCTAAAAAATGATTTTGTGCAATGCATCTCTCACAAAAACAATACAGAGTTTATTGTATACTTGAATCGCGCGCAGATCATCTTTTGAAAGAACAGAAACAGTGTAGATAAGTAATCGGGGAAATGCGTCATTGTTAAGCGTCAGTATGACTCAAATTTGTCGACAAAAAGAAAACAAAAACGCTTTACATCCGCTTACTTCAATTCATTTTAGAATGAAGTCAATCAAGAAAATACGGGAAAATTTGTAACTTTGACTAGTCAAGTCAATAATGTTAAATTTTCTTTGAGACTTATTTGCATGAAAACTGTAATCATTAGTATTTTAGTCTTATTTTATTTTTGTATTCAAGATAAAAATCAATCACGTGAAGAGTTTCTCAGTGTCGTGAAATACTGTGAAAATGATTAGTTAAGTGATATTCAGTTCTCTGTCGTGTTAAATGTTCCACGTGTTCGCCGTGGTGTCGCAGCTGTCAAAATTTCACATGCTGCATCTGCGTGGTGATCGAGCTTGGCGGAGAACACATGCGGGTTAAAGCCCGATTAAAGCCGCCATCACCGGTTGAAAGTGAGAGACTTTCTCGAAGAATTACTTCTTAACGAATTGTGAACAAACGGTTTATTCACACGTTTAATCGTGAATACACATACTAGGCAATAATTTGGAAAAAACAAATATGTTCTTTATATGTACAATATTTATTTACACAATATTATACAATATTTTGGAAGTTTTATATCACATTTTAACAATGCTCTGTTCATAAGCATTTAATTATTATGTTACACAATTCTGCACACGTGTACGACATTCGTATAATTTGGTTTTAAATACAAAAATATTTAGTATAAATAAGAAGGTTAAACTCAAGCAAATAAAAGGTTGATGAATATATATTCAGTTAAAAATATTGAATACTTTTGTCAAATTACTTTGTTAAAAATATTTGGTTGTAAGTATATTAATTAATTAAAAAAACGAGAGAATTATCATCAAAACTGATAATTTTTGCAAGCGAGTTATTTCAATTGATCATTTCGTGTTTGACGATGCAAAAATTTTATTATTGTCGCAACGTTGATTAGGGCACGTTGGTTCCTTGACAGTGACAAAATTACATGAGCCGTACCACGATGTATAAGAAGGGATTAAACGTCAAATAATAGACACGTTTAAAGCCGCGTCGTTGCCACCTGTCCGCTGCGCGCAGCATAGTAGTGCAGTGTGTATATTGAAAACACCTTATAGAAAGCTTTAATCAGCGAGTTTTATAGTACCTAGAAAGCGAGTAGCGGAGGCGTCACAAGCGCGTGTGCTGTCTGTATTCCCCCCTCCCGCTTCTTTTCTTTTCCTTTGCCCTCTTCGCGTTATCACCTCATTTCAGTCTAGTGTCATAGACGAGCTGATTTTCGCGCATGCACAGCATCAGAAAGGTATCTAATACAAGAAAAATATGTACTATCCGAATTACATCTAAAAATATGTTTTAAAACTTTTATATAAAAATACAAATGTCGCAAGAAGATAAAGAAAACCTACATTTCAATGTACAACTAAAAATATAGTTTTCTTTAAAATTAAACAATTTTGTTTTTTATATAAAAACTATAACTCGTGCTATTTCATATACATATAAGTTACTGTATATTTCCTGCCATGTTATCACGCACGCGCAAAAAAGGAATTTTATTTTGGGTAATTATGTAGAATAGGGGAGCCACCTCCGATTTCAATAATTTTTACATATGTTGTCAAGGTCATTGTCTCGAGTAATAATATGAAGGTTTTAGGCCGCGGTCGTTGTTTGTTTAGAAGTTATGAGAGGAAGAAGTTTCATGAATGAATTCTTATTTTTCGGTTCCACGTACATTTCGTTCGTGTTTCAAGCGTGTAGGCAAGGGGGCTGCGCCCCCTCTGCACCCCCCCTAAAAACCTAACCTAACCCTAACCTAAACTCTTCTTTCTGCATTCCCT
>NW_018021605.1:28517-42431 GCF_002006095.1 Pseudomyrmex gracilis
CAGATAGCCTTGGATCTTACTCGGCAACCATATCGTCTCCTCCACCGGATATCACGCCCTGGATGCGATCTCTTCTCGCCACTCTGCTCTCCACGTCGTATGCTCCTGCTTAGCTGTCTTCTCATCTTCTTCGTTTTTTGTTAACGCCGATGCATAATGAGTCTCTCTCAAGTTGCTAAAACAAAACAGCACAGACACACAAAACGATACGCCGCCCTGCGGCTCACGCAACGCAATTCACATTAAAATAAAATAGCCAATACACGATAATACGCGCGAAATATTTGCTTGCGCCCGTCGGCGCACGGTACTCAAAGTCGGTGCAGAACGCACCAACAATGCAAAATCGATGCATCTAAGTGCACCACGCAACAAAGATAAGTCGCTCTCTCCAAATCGTGAGAGACGCGAGCCTACCGTCCTTCTCTCAGGCCGTGCTAATTACACTGTGACGGGCGCCGAAAAAACGTCACGTCACAAGATATATTGATTTTTAATTTTGATTATACATATTATTCTATTAAATATTAACATGAACATGTTATATACAATTAACAAATGTAGAAACTTTTGTCAATATTACATTTTTAGAAAATAAAAAATCTTACAAAATACAGTGATTGCAAATACTGACCTTAGACTTTGTGCTGGTTTTGTAATGTTATCTATTGGAAATTGGATACTTATGCAGAATAGGGGAGCCACCTCCGATTTCAATAATTTTTACATATGTTGTCAAGGTCATTGTTCCGAGTAACAATATGAAGGTTTTAGGCCGCAGTTGTTGTTTGTTTAGAAGTAATGAGAGGAAGAAGTTTTATGAATGAATTCTTATTTTTTGGTTCCACGTACATTTCGTTCGTTTTTCAAGCGTGTAGGCAAGGGTGGCTGTGCCCCCCTGCACCTCTCCTCTAAAAATCTAACCTAACCCTAACCTAAACTCTTCTTTCTGCATTCCCTCTCGCAAAATTTCCACAATGGTTAGGACATCTTTTTTCATCCAATCAAGTCGTTATTTTCCACAAAATAACGACTTGATTTTCGAGGGGGGAGCAAGGGGAGGCGCAGCCCCCCCCCTGCCTACACGCTTGAAACACGAACGAAATGTACGTGAGATCAAAAATAATGTCTGTTACAGACATTATTTCAAAAAAAGCGTCCAATCGTTCATCGAAATCGAACGTTTTCTTAAATGCAAATTCGGCCAAATAATGATCAAAAAGATATTCTTCACGAACATAAGAGGCATTTTCCATGAAACGACCTTTCAAGATACAACTACAAAAGCGTATAAACAAACATGTGCCCAAACACATGCAGAACACATTCATATATAGGATGTCCAAAAATTACATATTGTTCAGTAGACTTCTTTCCTCTGTAACTTCTACACAAACAACGACCGCGGCCTAAAACCTTCATATTATTACTCGGGACAATGACCTTGACAACATATATAAAAATTATTGAAATCGGAGGTGGCTCCCCTATTCTACATAATTACCTTATTTTGCAACATTGCTCCAGTCTAGTTAATTACACAAACGTTTTTGCAGCCGTTTCTCAAATCTGATTTCTTCTGAACGAATAGTTTTAATTCAACTTTTTGCATGTTGCGTGTTATATTATAATTTGCATCGCACGATAATAAGAAAAGATGGTTGTGCAAAAAATGAATAACTACTTTAAGTTACGCAGATAGACTACTATGGGAAAAATAGATTTTATTATGCAAAGTGTTTTTAGTACGAGTTTTATATTACTTTAATTTAAAAACGTTTGAAATCTTTTTAACGATATTGCCTTGTAGTTAGATATAACACGTAATCGTGTTCAATTATCTGCGATATAATCATTGAGACGGACTTTAGCCGACTTTATTTGACAAATAATTTATTGATTAAAAAATGCTGTCAAATATATAAAGATTATAAGTTTCACTCGGAATTTCTTGAATATTACGATAAAAAAATGAACATACAATTACGTAAACACGATAATTACATGACGCTTATCGAAACCCAATAAAAATATTTCTTTTTATCAACTGATGCAGTTAACGCTGATGTTTACTTGCACACTCAGACATTTATTTACACATCTCGTACTTTTCTATAAACATCCGAGATAATTCTTACAATTTCTCAATCCATTATGTTTAAACTTGTTCTAGAATAAAATTTTGCTTATGTTTTTATATGTGATAATTTTACAATTCGGAATAATTTTTATTTACAGGCAGTACTTGGTTTATGTTTTAAAATTTGTAGAACGCTTAAAAACTTATTTATGAAATATGTATTGGAGTAGAAAGTTTTTAGAAGTAGAGATTATGTATGTATTTGTTCTTACATTGTCATAATTCATGACATCACCGTAATTTTCTCATATAAAAACTACATTTGAATCAAAATACTTTTTACTTGCAACAAGTCGGGGAAGATAAAAAATATTTGGTCAACCGTCAGTTAGAAAAAAGTTATTAGAACATGTTTATAGAACCGTACCAAAATAGTGTTGAAAACGTTCAATGTCTAGTAAATTTTCAGATATATCGAATAACTGTGATTTAGATATACATTAAATGAAAGTATGTAATTTTGTTAAGCATAATTCTTTTTTAAGTAAAATAAATGTTATAAGATAACGTCTAAATCGGTGACCTAGATAATGTTTGATGTCATTTTTAAGGGTAATACGGAAAAGATTTTCCTATGGACTTGTTTCTACTTTGTAAGCAATTACTTTTTGCACGTCAAATTTTGTCTCAATATATGTTATTAAATATAATATTAATACATTTGCAATAAAATAAAATTTTTAAAAATTAAATCATAGCCGAGTATGAAAAAGAAAAGCGCGCGATGTAGCTAATCACAGGCTTGTCACTATTAAAATTTGTAGTTTGCGTTCAAATCGCTCTAGAAAATAATTCAAAAGTATGTCATAGTCGCAACGTATACAAAATCATAAGAAAATTAATACGATCAAATATATAGATATATCGTACATATATGTACAAATTCTTATTGAAAGATAAATTTGTAATAAAGAGAAAGCGCGCCCCGCGCGAACATCGGGTGCAATAGCGGGCGACCTCTCGCGGTTACATTAAAGTTCCGTGTTCACGATCGAGCTCTCTCAGTGCGCCGCCGCTTCGCTACACTCGCTGCGTCGTATCACGCGTCGCGTCGCGTCGCGCAACGTTACCGCCATATCTCCGCGTCGTCGCTTACGCGTCCGCCCAAAAGCCAGCAGCGCCTGACGGGCCGATCGCCATCATGAAAACATTCGCCCGTCGTTATCGTTGTTTCTTCTACGTCCTTGCGGGACTCCGCGGTTTCGAGTAATATCGAGCGTTCGCGACGGGAAGTCGTGAACACGCGTAGCAGAGTTGTAATCTTGGGAATTCCACAGTTCGCTCTTGCTGTTTGTAACACGACGCAAGTGACGTGAGAAGAGGCTCTCTGTCGTCGTGAGTTTGCGTGAAGTGCGCTGCGAGGGATTATCAAAACGAGATCGAGCCATTGCGAGTCACGGCAGAGAGAGACAGGCGAATCTCTCGTCGCTCTTGTCGCGCGGGGTGTTTGCGATAAAGAATACGGTTGTGCCACTACTTAAATGCCTCGTGCAAATTCCTACTCCATGTTGTGCATCGGTTGCAACACGGCTTCGTGTTGGAAAGTGAGTAATATCACGCTATGCGATCACGCCTCTCGTCGGAAAAAAATCAGATCGCCAAGATGACGTAGTAAAAATTCCTAGAAATTATTATTTCTCCCTTCCCCCTTCTCTTTCACTCTCTTTTTCTCTTTCTCTCTCTCTCTCTCTCTCTCTCTCTCTCTTTCTCTTCGTCTCTCCCTCTCTTTTCCCCTCTCCTCTCTTCCTCTTCATCGAGCACATATTCCCGTTTTCTCTCTCTTTCGTTTGAGTTTGTCATACCTCTTTTCTTCCTCTGCCATTTGCTTAAAATTTCAGTTAACATGTGTCGTGATGTGTCCACAAAAAAGATGTTAAATCAAAAAAATACGTGTCTTATATACAAGAAGTATAATCAATTATTGATACAATCAGGGTTTGCTCTTTCATATTTAGTCTTTTTGATATAGTTAACTTATTGTTTGTTTTTACGTACCTGTTATATGAGTACATTGCAATTTATATGTGGTTTGTAATCCTATCTTGTGATCATATATTTTTTTATATTTAATTAAAAGATTGGTGTGTGTTTATATGTGTGTGTGTTTGTGCTTGTGTATACATATATGCGTATATACATCTTTTTTGCTTGTATATTTTGTACATATATTGCTTCTGTCAAAAATCATAATATTACGATATTCTTTCATTATGAGTACGATACAAAAGGTTTTAGTCTTTTTTTGGAATCTATAATATTCTCGTATTATTACTTGCATTGTCATTTGATTCTGTACATAAAATAAGATAATCTATTTGTACAATAATTTTAAATATTAATGTATTTTAAATTAAATTTTTGAAATTATATTTATTGTATAGTTTATATTTATTGTATTTACTCTGTATGAAATCTGTGTAATTTATTTACTAAAAGTATTATATTACTTACTAGATTAATTATCTGCTATTAATTATACAATTTATTTACGTATAGGTGAGTATATGGTGACACACGGTTGTGGAAGAACAATTAGGGAGAGAGCTGTGGCAAAGGGCACTTAGTTATCCTGCACCAAGCTGACTGCAACTAACCACTGTTTCTCAAGACAGTGATTACAACTAAAAATATAAATCCAAGTCTCTTTAGTTGAAAAAGAGAGACATTAAAAGACAAGAATCATGGAACGAGAATCTAATCCTATGCAAGCTCTGTGCCGCAGTGGTTGCGGATTTTATGGTTCTCCTGCTACTGAGGGCCTTTGTTCTCTTTGCTATAAGGAAAATCTGAAAAAGAAACAACAGCCTCCAGTGTCAGCTGCTGCTGTACCAACTTCACAAACAGGCTCTAGTAATACTGGCACATTGCAAGGGAGTTTTGGGAATCCAGCAGCTACAGGAACGACAGCTCAACCTACCATTCCTACAATACCTCAGTCAACGTCAGATCTGCCCAGTCCCAAAGAAGTGAGTGTCTTCACATATATCTTTCATATTTCTTATAGCACAATCATAATGTCTTTGTTCTTTCCATTAATTTGCAGAAGGTAGCGCTTATAAGCTGTCCTGGACCCACAAGGTCGTATATATATCAAATTGTTTTTAATGTATAAAAAATTTTGACAGAATAGCAAGACAAAACAAATTTAAAAAAAACTGACAAAATGTACAATATATATAAAGATATATTGAACAGAGTATTGTTGTGTCAGAAAAGATTGTTGTTACATAAAAAGTATATACAGATTTGTGTAACAAGAAATTATAAAACATTATTTGTGTATTTTAAGAAGACAATATCTATTTGAAATATTTCTAAATTATACATAGGATTATTTATTTTTTGAATTATTATAGTAAAAACATGTTTATTGTGAGTGTAGAATATTAATAATGATTAAAACTAGTACAAATATTTTTACAGTTTTGTGTGTTTGGAATTTTAACATTTAGTAACACAATTACTTTCATTAACTTGAACACAAAAAAATATAAAGGAAATTCAAGAAACAAGAAAAACAATAGTGGTAACTAATTATTTCCATTATGCTTACAGTACGTGTTATATTTTTGTCAATCAGGTAAACAGGGAAGATCAGGAGAGTGAAGTAGGTGTAAGCAGTGCAGTAGCTGAAACTTCATCAGCGAGTAGTGGAGATGTAGACGATTCCTTTGATGGCAAAGAGACTGATAAAGAATCTAAGAAGAAGAAAAATCGTTGTGCTGTATGTCGTAAAAAAGTTGGTTTAACCGGTAAGAGTGTAAATATTTTAATATACGATAGACAAGTCTTTTTCTTTTTTATTCGTAAAATAAAGTGTGATCGGTTTTAACTGTAATAAACTTCTAGGATTTGAGTGCCGTTGCGGAGGACTGTTCTGTGCCGTGCATCGGTACAGTGACAAGCACGATTGCAAATTCAACTACAAAGAAATGGGCGCTCAAGAAATTCGGCGCAACAATCCAGTTGTTGTTGGTGAAAAAGTGCAAAAAATTTGAACTATTTAGCATGTAGTTGGGAAAATGGTTATTACAACTATATAAACAAACAATATAAAAAAACGAAGAAAACGAGTTAAATTATCTGGCAGCTGATTCGCACGTTGAGGAGTGGAACGAACGAGTGTGTAAGATCGAGAGAAAGTGAAAGAATGAATGCGAATGAGCACGTAAGAACGACAGAAAAATTGTTTTTTTTTTGTTTTTTTTTTGTTTTTGTTTTTTTTGTAGTTCTATAAACACCGAGAAAAGTGAGAAAAATATAAAAAAAAGGACAAATATCACATAAAACAAATAAACGAAAGATTGCAAATTAGAATGCGTGCGCGTGAGTGAATGACTCATTATTGAATGTCAGTGCCATGTAAGTTTCAGAATCTTCTAGTGAAAGAATTTTAATTGAGAGTATATATATATATATATATACGTACATATATATATATATATACATACCACACACACATACACACAACACACACATTACACACCTGGTTACTAACTGCTGCCAGCTTACTATTACTACTATTATTCATATTATTATTATTCATATTATTATCATCATTATCATTATCATCATCTTTTTCATTATTACAGTTTACAATTATTCTATCGTATGTTTATTTACTTAAATAAAAATTTGCGAGAAATTATAAGTTCGTGTTATGGAAAAGCAAAACTCTGTGCGGTCAGTCAGTCCAGGACGTCTCTTTAGTTAGTTCGACAAATTTTATGCGTTGTTTCGTTTGTATGTAAAAAAGTAAAACAACTTTTAAAGAATGTTGCTTTAGATAACGGCTGACATTGATGGTGATTACCGATCATCTTTAGGTTAATAATTAGTCTAATAATTAAATACATTAGTCTATTGATTCATATACATAATGCAATGAGATATAAGTAGTACTGTGTGTTTATGTCCAATATTCACGTGAATATAACCAGCAATTATTACTCATTAGATATGTTTCAATCCATATTGCAAATACTTATTTACATTATGGCTGCAAATCTGGTACATGTAAATTTAAAACCTTTAAAATATCTTTGATTTGTTTTAGAATATGAAAACAAACTGTTAATGGTTGAAAGATCGTCAATTAGTTTACTCGTTTTCTTCATTATTTTTGCTTGTTTTGCGAGTTTTGTAGGATAGCTGCGCGAGGTATTCCGGTGCTGCATAGCAGCGCATAATGTAAAAGTAAATAATCAATAAGATATCTAGAGAGGCCGGGCATTATAAGAACGATGAAAAAAAAGAACTGTTAACGTTTGTAAAGCGTGAACATATGATAAAAAATCGTGCGAAGGATATTACACTGATAAATTTTATAATCCACGTACATACTTCTATTTTTCTTCCCCGCGCTTCACAGACTCGTGCCGAAATTTTGTTTTTATTCATAAGTAGTTATATTATATATATATATATTTGTAAAGTTATAGCATCTAGCTAAAGGTGTTATAGCTACTTAACTTTGTTATTGTAAAATGAGATGAGTGGATATGATACAGCAGCGTGCAAGTTCCGCTCTATTTGATCTTTAAGAGATCTTCATAAATTATAGTTTGAAAACAGAAATGATATTGAAAAAGGATAAATATACATACTGTGACGTTTCGATTTCGCGTGCATTAAATTAATTTTTTGTTCTTTTCTTTTTTGTATCCTAAGACAAAGCGCTTAATTTATATGTGCTGCCGTTCTTTTATTTCTCGTTTTGTATAATTAGGACTTACCTGTATAAAGTAGGCATAAATGTATCCTCGTTAAAGATTACTTGCTTAAGATTATTATTTTGCGCTATTTGGGAAAATGTACAGCAACACTCTTTATTCTCGATATAAATATAAATCGTTGTGTTAAATGTGTAATATCGTAAAACATATATATATCTGTCAAGTTGAGTTTCTTTTTCTTCAAGATCGAACAAGATAGTAAACTTTACTCCCGTTTACCAACTATTTTACATATATTGCCGCTAAAAACTACTTCATTCGAAAGCGAGTTCATCTCTTCTTAAAACATAAAGAAGCACTAAATTTGCAGACAATTTTTGATTAAACAATATTTAGAAATTAAGACTTATATTGAAGAAAATCTTTTGGTATTAAATATGAAAGTAAATATGAGTAAATATGAGAATAATTCATATACGATTTTTCCGTAGTTTTTACTGAGACAACTAGGCGCTGACTTCATGGACAATGTATATATTATACATTTTGTGTCAATATGGTTCTTGTTGAGAAATTTATTTTATTTTTGGTTTTGGCGTATTTTTAGGAATGATACCAATGAGAAAAATCAGAATTGAGTATAGAAAAAAACAAAAAACGCGCGCATACACACGCCACTCACACACACGTACACACACCGATTATCAGTAATATCGACGGAATGGTTGCCTTCAGGCCTTCATCCTATTTTAGGCATAGCATATTTTTCTAACGTGTATCGCAATATCGGAATAATCTTGCCTAGCGAGAGCGATCGAATGGTAGAAAGGAAAAAGAGAGAGAGTGATTGAGGAATGTGTACATGAAGGATAGAAAAATGCCTGGAAATGAGGCAGAGGAATGTGTGACAAAAATATAAATGGTGATTTATAAACGAACGAAAGAGACAGAAAGAGAGAGAGAGAGAACTTATCAGCGACGATCGTACTTGGCTGACTATATAAGGACGTAACACAATGCTTGTAATTATTACGATTGATATTAGTATGTTTAAGCTATTAAAAAGTAACATCAACTTTAATATATTATATGATTATACTTACCATCCTTTTGAAAAATGCTTTAGATATTTAGGTTTCACATAAGGGAAGTTTTAATGTATTCCTAATACGTCCTTCCTTTTTCTTGTCCTTTCCTCCATCTCCACCCTTGATCCTCTTCTTTACAAACTTTTTAACAGTTCTTAAAAAATTTTATAGTGGACATATTATATTTATGTATATTTCACAAAAGAAAATATGCTTTTAACAAAACTGGCAAATCATTTTTGTGTGTTCTTGATTACTTTTATGTAGGACTCTATAATCAGCAACACTACTCGAGTTACATTGTAGTCATTGTACAGAAAAATCATCTTTCCCAAATGTTCAACTGATGAGATCCGACTTTATTTTCTCTCTAATGAAATTTCTGCAGGAATAAACGGTTTATCTTTTATCACTTTAAATATCTAATAACATCAAGATAGCGTTTTTATGTACATATATATATACATTTATATATATATATATGTATGTATGTGTGTGTATATATATATACACATGCGATGAAGATAAACTTCATTCAATTATATGTAAACAAATGGACTTTTGTGCGTATGTATGGTTGCCTGACAACAGTTTCGCTTTTAACAAGTTTTGTATACAATTTTGATTATACAAAATTGCTTTGTTAATCTTGATCAAAGACTGTGTGAGATGTGTATATATATAACAATACTATATATTCTTAAGAATCTAAATAATTCTACATATTTGGAGATTTTGCTTATTAGCATATCTGTCTCTATTGAACACTCCTTCGAGGCGCAAAAATCAGCGCAATACAATATTGTTCACTCGTCGATGTAAAATGCGAATAATGCAGATCCAATAATTTAAAAAAAATAGGTCTTTTTCTAAAATATTCTAACAAACGTAACTTTTAGTGAAGTGTAAAATCTTGAATTATCGTTAAAATTCTACAAGAATGAAGGAGCTCCTTACAAAAATCTCATAAAAAATACATAATAATGAGAAGCAGTTTCTTTACTTTTATATAAGAAACAAAACGATTGTATGCTCTCGGTTATTACGCTACCGATCGAAATATTTTTAATTGTACAAAAAAAGTATTGCAAAAGTTTTTTTGCGAAAAGATATTACAGTGATTCGCGCAAGTTTTTAAAGTTGCTTGCTTCGAAATTTCCGTAGCTCACAGTGCGCAACATTTTTTTCACTTCATATCATGTATACATTTCAAATTGCGGGATTATTTGTTTCGCGGTGCTATAGATTCGACAACTAATCTGTAAAACGATGAACTAGAACACACTTCGTGTACATAGTGTAAATATGTTATTTAAACGTTATTGTGTTGTGCAAATATATTATTATACAAATTCAAATCTTAGAATATGTGATTCTTGTGTTTGTGTGTGCGTGTACGTCCCCGTCTTGCCAGACTAATTTTTATCTTTAAATGCATACGAGAGAATAAAAATTTATATTTGTTATTATGTTTTGAATTAATCAGAGATAGTAAACGATATTAATAACCTCAGAGCCAATAAATTATGGCTAAAAAACAAACCAAAAGCTGTTTATTAAAGAAAGATTTTATTGCGAGGATACATTTTACACAACAGCAGTGAGTATTTGATCGTTGCTTTGTGCGCATCTCCTCAACCGCTAAAGCATGCTGTAAAAGAGTCAAAACTGTGAACACTGCATTCAGTTTCTTTTCTTGATTTGAACCCAGTGTAACTGTTATCGGTCTAGGAACACATTCTGTTTCATGCTTAGACCATATATACTTATAGACACGGCCTGCAGATATGAATCCACGAGTCGAGGTGAAGCAAAGATAATATCATCTACGTGACGTCACATGTGGGCATTTCAGCAATGGCTAAACGCGGCCTCGTAGATGATATTATCTTTTTTTTTTTTTTTTTTTTTATTAAGGTAAAAAAGACGCCCCAGGAATCGCTCCTATTAGGCTTAGTACATGTCACATAAGAAAACCAAGTGATTACATAAACGGGTAGCACTACGCAGGAGTAGTGTGTAGGGGGCACTCTCCTGAAAAGCACCTTAAAGCTAAAGGTTTGTACACGACGTTTATCGCACCGAGGTAGACGTAACAATGCACCGAGAGGTACAAAGTTTAAGCTTCGTTCACCCCGCAACAAAAACTAAAAATTAACAGTTAAACCGAACTAAAATTAACAAAACACAGAAACTACCGGAGTCGGGTCTGAAGCAACTTAAAATTACAAAGTTATCCTAGTGATTACACGTACCCGACTTCCTAAAGAAGGAGTAGCTACCCACGACCTAAGAGAACAAAACAAACTAAAACTAACAAACCCGCTGTAGCGAGAGTCAGGTAATCAGAAAACAAACAGAGTAAAGTCTCTTACATTGATAAAACTAAACAAAAGCTGACTCTTAGCATGGCGGACGGTTAACTAGCAAAAGTTACCACTAACTACCTAAATAAAAACTCACGGACATAAACAAAACAATTACATTGAGTTCAACACGTCTTACACTAACTTTTAAATGTAAATAGGTAAAGAACATATAAACCTGCAAACTACTACCGTTACCACACTATCCAGACAGGATAACAGGAACTCGACTGGGTGAGGGAGGTGTCCGACTACTCGGACCAGGGCAGACCGTAACAGCTTTCTTTGGTTGTCATATTCTGGGCACTCCCAGAAAACATGGTTTGGAGTTTCTTCAAGGCCGCACGTTTGACAAAAGGGGGAGTCCACGATCCTGAACCTGAAAAGGCTTGCGCGCAAGGAAGTGTGCCCACTGCGGAGGCGATTGAGGGAGGTCACCGCCCTGCGGCTTAGGTTCAACTGCTCAAACCAAGGTCTTCGGGCATCGGTCAAAAACTGACCGCAATAATAGCTACCCCTAGTTCTGGATTCTTCTCGACACCATTCCAACAACTCTGATCTTGCCTTTGCTTTCCAGAAATTCTTAACTTCACCCAAGGGGACGCCCACCTGGGAGTTCCATCCGCACACCATCGCGTCCCTAGCAAGGGCATCCGCCCGTTCATTGCCCGCCACTCCGCTGTGACCAGGAATCCACACCAACTTTACCCGCACCCCCCGTTCAGTTAACCCCAGGACCAAGGACTTGATCCGGAGCACGAGGTACGAGCTTTTGCCCGGAACGAACCTAGCCTGTACCGCTGAAAGAACTGACCTTGAGTCTGAGAAAATTGCAACCGACTGCCATCCCTCCGTTCGTGCCAGCTCCAAAGCCTCGACAATGGCCATGGCTTCCACGCAAAACGAGGAGACGAAGCCCACCGACTTGTAACGACGCACGTAACGTCCATCCTGAGAGACCAGCGCGTAACCCGAACACGGAGCCTCCTCCGACCTCGAGGCGTCCGTGAAAATGCACATTGAATTCTGTAACTCTTCACCAAAAGCTTCCCTGAACTTTGCCTCTGCGTTAATCCCCTCTCGTACAGAAAACCCGGCGAAGAGATCGACCGGTAAACTTGACACCAATGGTTTAAAGCCGAAAGCAAAACATATCGGAACATCTGACGAAAACAAGGGGCGGGTCCACCGGTCTACCTCGTCAAAGGCTTTCACGAGAGGGAAAGAAGCCACCCGGTTAGCACCAGGGAGACCCGGACTAGATGATCGAATACTACTTAACAAACCCCATAACGGGTGGGCCGTCATAGTGGCCGCTCGTGACAAGAAGTTTCGGCACAAGAAGCGGAAACGAACAAACAGAGGGGGCTCCCGAGCCTCTCCCAAGATCACATTTAAGGGGGTTGAAGTTCTATACCCCAAAACAATCCTCAAAGCGCGCATCTGTAGTTTGTCCAGTCTGGAGCCCAGCCTACGAGAGAGACCCTGAAGGAGGAAACCTCCATACTCCAGCCTGGATCGAACCATAGCCCTATACAAACCTAACAACAAACGTGGGTCCCCGCCCCACCACGTGCGTCCGAGGCACTTAAGCGTACGCAAGAAATTGGCACACCGTCTCTCCAGACCTAACACGTGATGTGTCCAGCCTAAGTCTGACTGAAAAGTCATTCCGAGGAACCTTACTCTGGGTGACGAAACCACTCTAACCCCCTGTACCGTAACCCATGGAGTTCGACGCCTATACGATAGTCTGCCGCCCGTGTAAACGGGTTCCATCAACTTTCTGTCCCTCCAGCTGAAAACACACAGCTGGGTCTTCGCAGCTGAAAGATCCAGGCCAAGTGGGTCCAGAGCCCCAATGGCATTTTCAACCGACTTTTCAAGAACCGCCAGGCCTTCACTTACCTCCGATGTAGATGTGTAAAGGCAGACATCGTCTGCATACTGTAATACTTTGCATCTCGGAGAACACACTCTATCCAACTCCATAACGTACACGGTATAGAGGAGGGGGCTAAGGACACATCCCTGTGGAAGGCCCTTGTGAGCCCACCTAACCTCTTCCAGATCACCGAAGCAGCACGTTACCTGCCGCTTCGACACCAGGTTGTAAATAAACTCGGCCGTCCGGAGAGGAACCCCCAAGGCAACCACCCTACTGACAAGAACATCTGCTAGGACGTTATCATAAGCGGACTGGACGTCTAGAAACGCCGCTGAGACTGCACCGTTTTCCTGAAAACTCTTTCGCCATACAATAGGGTAAGGTTGTCGACGCAGGATCTCTGTTTGCGAAAACCATACTGCGAGCTGGGGAGTTTATGGTGGAATTCCAACCATTAGTTGAGACGATTAGCGACCATTCTTTCCATGGTTTTACAGAGGCAGGAAGCCAAAGAAATCGGACGGAACTTCACTCCATCCGACTTTGGAATAAAAAAGACAAGAAACTTACGCCACTCCGTTGGAAAAGACCCCGAGCACAAAACGGCATTATAAAGATTCAAGAGTGCAGCCCTGCCCAGTGGCGGCAGTTTCCTCAGCACCAGATAATCTACGTTATCCAAACCCGGGCTGGATTTGACGTTGACCCCGTCCAGGGCCACGTCAAGTTCCAGTGGGGAGAACGGTTCGTCAAGAAA
>NW_018021605.1:47556-50514 GCF_002006095.1 Pseudomyrmex gracilis
AGTTGAGACGATTAGCGACCATTCTTTCCATGGTTTTACAGAGGCAGGAAGCCAAAGAAATCGGACGGAACTTCACTCCATCCGACTTTGGAATAAAAAAGACAAGAAACTTACGCCACTCCGTTGGAAAAGACCCCGAGCACAAAACGGCATTATAAAGATTCAAGAGTGCAGCCCTGCCCAGTGGCGGCAGTTTCCTCAGCACCAGATAATCTACGTTATCCAAACCCGGGCTGGATTTGACGTTGACCCCGTCCAGGGCCACGTCAAGTTCCAGTGGGGAGAACGGTTCGTCAAGAAAAGAGTCAACACACTCATACTCAAAGGAAGGCGGGGGTGTGGGAACCCACGGTGGGCACAAGGAGTCCACCTGAGAACGGACGCGATCAACCTTTTCATCAGTGTAAGCCTTATCTAATTCCGTACGGTTCCATCGATACTCAAAGCCTTTCACGACATTCCATACATGCGTTGGATTAGAATCTTTCCGAAGGCCGGAGCAAAACTTCCGAAAGCTGTCTAGCTTGACTTTTCGAAGATCCCTTCGAGTTTGAGCAACCTGGCGTTTGTACCTGATGAAGTCCTCGCGTAAACCCGAAAACTTGAAGCGTGCTAGCGCCGCTTTACGCAGGCGGAGAGACCTGTCACATTCTGGCGACCACCATAAACATGGTGGGCGGTACACGGGAGGGAAACCCTCCCTGGGGCAGAATTTGCCCGGAGATGCCGACGTCAGAGCATCCGTTACCAAACCGACAAAGGTGTTGTAATAAACTTCCACGTCCTCCACTGAGGATGAGAGAACTCTAATCCCCGTGTCCACGTACTTCCCAAAGGCGTCCCAGTCTGTACGAACAGAGTGTAACCTGGCAGATCGTCTAGCCGGCAATGGAACATCTGGGCGGAGTCCGGAGCAAACAACAACCGGAAAGTGGTCGCTGCCCCACGAGTCACTGTCCACCTTCCACGAAAGCCGGGGGGCCATCGAGCTGTGGACGAGAGTCAGATCAAGAGCCGAGTACGAGCGGTAAGAGTCACTGAAGTAGGTAGGAGAACCGTCGTTTAGCAGGATTAGGTCTGAATCTTGAATTGCTTCCCACAAGGCTTCCCCCACCGGACACGTGCGGGGGGAGCCCCAACCTACATGATGAGCATTGAAATCTCCTCCAAACAGAACCTTTTTTGTGCCAAACTGTGACAAGAACCTTTGCCACTCCTCAACTAACAAGGTCTCCGACCCAGGGGGGCGGTAGCACGCCACCAAGACCAATGGTTCGCCTCGCAGAAAAACCTCCACCGCGCAAGCCTCAATCTTACCTCCGCAGTTGTGCACATCAGACACCTTTCGATACTTGATTGAACGGTTGACCAGTATCAGGACTCCTCCTCCTGGACGCCCAATTCTGTCCTTCCTCACCGTGTCGAATCCCTTTACAATAAAGGAGTTCGCAGGGGTGAGCCACGTTTCTGAAATTAAAATAAAATTATAGAACATGCCACGGTAAGTCAACTCACTAAACCTTGGTAAAACAGACTTTGCGTTCCAATGAACAAGGCCGAACGGATCATGTTTAACCTTTGGTCTCTGACTAGACATTGTTAATAGATACCTAACCTTACCTAACCTTCCGTGCTTGTTAACTTAGTATGTAAACTAAGTGTATTACTTATGCGCTTAAGCAAAGTGTCAATATTATCAGCTTTCATTATTTGGTCCACCAGCTTGAGCACTTGTTCCTTAACTTCTTCTTCGCAAAAACGGGATCCGGGCGGCCACATCCAACCCGACGAACTGGCTGATCCAGAAGCCACTGGAGCGTTAACCAGCTTAACCCCACTACGGCTGGGAAGGGGGGAAGTTCTTCAGTGTCTTAACCGGAGCGGTCGTATTTCCGACTCCCTCCGTCCTGAGGACCACAGACCGGGCCTCGAAGAAGGGGAGATTATCAAATGCTATTACTCTGGAGATTTCTATCTGCCTTTTAAACATAGGGCACGATCGGTCCAGGGCCGCATGCGTTCCTTTACAATTGACGTACATCTTCTCGTTGGAGCATGGATTATCTCTGCCACTCTTGTGATTACCCGCACATGGTAAGCACCGTGGGTCGTTCTCGCAGAATTTACTCAAGTGGCCGAAACGGCCGCAATTAAAAAAACACACATCCGGACCGCCGGGATGTACGGTTGGATTGGGTTGACCGTGCGAAGAATCATGAGAGTCTCTGGATAAGATTCACCTGCCAGTTCCAAACACACCGTTTCGGAATCAGTCCATTCCCTCGTGGATCTGTCACGCCGACGAAGTCGGAAGAGCTTCAGCAGCATTACGTTGGAGTTTTCGTCTTCAATAAGTTGTTTCAGTTCTTCCAGGGGCATATCCAATGGGATATCCCTCACCAGGACCTTCCTGCTGAGTTTATACCTCGGGATGAACGCATTCATGCCCGCCTCTTTTACATATCTATTTGTCAGAAAAACGTTGGCTGTTACTTTAGATGGGAAAACAGCCCTCCACGTGTCTCGACCGCACCTGTGAACGCTCGTGAATTTCAGGTTAGCTGATGTAAGTTTCTTAGAGACGGTAAGGAGAGAGATTTTCCTCTTCCTCGTATCAGGGGATGTTTGAATGCGAAAATGAACCACAAAGGGAGCTTGGGTGAAAGCCCCGTATTTTTGCGGTAAATTATCTCTTACCGTGATAGAGGATGTTCCAGTCTGTGCTGACTGAGAAGTCGGCGTCGAGGAATGACGGGGGCCTTTTGCGTCAGGTGTTTCTACTGCCTGAGAGGGTGAGGGTTCCTCACCGTCTGTTTTCCTTTGAGCGACATTAACATTGGGCGGATCCGAAGGTGTCGCCAAATCAGAAACCGACTTCTTCGTACTTTTCTTACTTTTTGCTGCGGTCATTCTCGAGCTTCGGGCTGCCTCCTCGTCCGTGGAAGGATGAGGCCGCTT
>NW_018021606.1:0-8991 GCF_002006095.1 Pseudomyrmex gracilis
AATTTACATGAGAATTTTCATACATGTGTATATATATATATACATGCACGTTTATTCCTGCACAACATCCTGGGAATGGCTCGTATCGGCCTTGTTTCATTCTTAGTTTGACAATTTCACGAGCCTTTACTATTCATTCATTTAAATATTTTCTTACTTTAAAAAGATTTTTATTTACTTAAAACCAATACATTTTTTATGCAAAATTATATTTTATAAATTTATTCTATTATGATATTATAATAGTATAAATATTCGATTTGAATACAAAACTTAACTTTTTATTTTAATAAATATATTAATAATCTAATTTATCTTTATTCAAGTGAAAACAATATCGATTTCGTTGAAAACTACGATTTCTGTGATTAATTCTATTTATATATTTACATTCAATAATTATTTTACTAAATCAGAGAAACATTGTTGTTATATTAACATTTTTATATATTATACTTTTGTAACATATAATTTTTTGAATAAAATACGTTTTTGTTTGATTTAAATAATTTGATAGTGACTTTTTAATTAAAATATTTTCTTAAATCAAATAATGTTCAATAAATATGTAATAAATATGTTGTAAATAATATATAAAAAATGACAATAAGATAGTTGTTCTTTGGAAGTCTTGTGATTTTCAGAGAGTTCTTTCTACTAGCTTTTCGAACTCTGTGGAAATCACGAGACTTTCGAAGAACAACTATCTCATTGTTATTTATTATATAGTATTTNCAACATATTTATTACATATTTATTATAACATCATTTGATTTAAGAAATTATTTTAATTGAAAAGTATATAAAACGCAGGATGGGATTGGACATACAGCGAACTATACAATGTCACAATACAGGTATATAATTAATGCNAACGTCTTTATTTTTATTGCTATGCATAAAAGAATACAATAAAAGAATACATTAATAGATTACATAAACATATATATCGTCGTTCGGAAAGACGTTTCGTTTTTTTCAGGAAAATGAACGAAAATCTTTTTATACATAAGTATATAAATATTTTATTTAATTAATTTTATTTAATTTATTTAATAATCTAATTTATATAATATATAATATAATGTAATATATATAATATATAATATAATATATATTGTTACGCGGCGGACACCGCGTTTGTGCCGCGGGAGCTGTGTGAACGGCGCGCGCTATGCGACTGTCGGTTGCCGGACGACGACGGTTGTTGTTAGAGAAGAGAATTCTCGGTCGCGGATTCAGTCACGATGTATTGTAAATCTGGTCGCATTCTTTATAGTTATTATTGTACTTAGAGTCATAATAAAGTGTTGATCAAAGAGCCGCGTTCTCTCATTTCCGCGGACGGTTGCGCGAATCGCGGAGTTTAGCGACGGAAACGAGTCGTTCTCACCGCGAGCGTAACAATTTTGGGGGCTCGTCCGGGATTGAAAGTTCGAGCTTGAGAAAGCGACGGAATGGCTCTTGTTCACTCGCCGCGGAGAACGCGAAACCAGGCTGCGACTGGAGCGGCCGAGGTGCCGGCGGCATCAGCGGCGGTGACGACGGCGGCAGCGGCGGCAACGTCCGAGAACGAAACGTTGCGCGCGATCCTGCAGGAGCTGGAACAGCTGCGGGAGGAGCGCGCGTCTTGAGAGAGATTCGTTCCGTCAAAAGGAGCGGGAATTTAGCGACTTTGTGCGCCGAAAGGAGGAGGATGTCCGATGCCTGGAGGAGCGGCTTCAACGTGCTGTATCAGGCGAGTCGTTTTCGAGTCATTCTCCTATTCGGGCGGGGGAATTGTCGGGAGTAAAAATTAAGCCGGACGTGTTTGACGGGAGTGTTCCTTGAAGAAAGTTCCTTGTACAGTTCGAGTTGGTCGCGCGTGCGAACGGGTGGAGCGACACGGCGAAAGCAACGGTCTTGGCCACGAATCTGAGGGGGAAAGCGCGCTCGGTTTTAGAAGGAGAGGTTTAGTTACGATGAGATACGTTCAAAGTTAGAATCACGGTTCGGGGAGCGGGAGCTTTTTCAGAGTTGTTACGCGCAGTTCGCGAATCGTAAGCAGAGGGGTGGCGAGGATTTTGCGGCGCTCGGCGCGGATCTAGAGCGTTTGTCACGTCTTGCGTACCCGGAGAGTTCACACGAAATTCGCGAGAAAGTCGCTTGCGCGCAATTCATTGCCGCTCTCTCGGATGGCTTCGTGAAGCGTACGTTACAATTAGAAAATGTGACGTCGTTGAAGACTGCTGTTGAACGGGCGAAGGCAGTAAAGGCTATACAAGAGAATAGTTTTGGGACGAGCAGGGGAGCGCCGTATAATTTTAAGAAAAACGACGAGCGGAAGACGGGGAATGGAACGAAGAAGGAGCGGGAGCAGAGGGGAGATGGTGAGCAAAGAGAAAAGGAGTGTTGGAAGTGCGGAAAGAAGGGGCACTTCTGCTACGAGTGTCCGGCTAATTTGTCGGAAAACAAGGCTTAGTCGAGCTTCCAGGGGTGGGTTTGGCTATGGGGTGGGACACCCCGGAAAGGGTATTTTTGGTTAAACGAATTAATAATAAGAAAAATAATTTATTTGTTTTTTCCGGTTTTTTGAACGGAAAATCGTGTTATTTTAAATTTGATACGGGCTCCGATGTGTCGATTGTGAAGTTTAATTTTGTAGAGAAGTCGCAATGTCATAGGTTGACAGAGAGGCCGAGGTTGAAGTATTCTACCGGTGAGGAGGTTCCGGTTGAATTTATGTGTGTGGCTCGTATTGTTGTGGGAGGACATTCTTTGAGCATGCCTCTGTACGTAGCGGATATACTGGACGATTGTATTCTGGGGTTGGACTTTTTCAGAAAGACGGGTCTGAGCAGGGCGTTGGAGTCGCTTTTTGTTGCTTCCTCGGGTGAGTCGGAAGTGTCTTGCTGTCGGGTGTGTGAGGCTTCCGGGGGTGTTCCGGCTGATTTGAAAGATTTCTATGACCGGAATTCTATTGATCTAGATGAGGCACAGAGGGACGTTTTTGCTAAGTTTTTGACTGAATTTCAGAATGTCTTTTCTGATCAAATTGTGGCTAGGAATTGTGATGTTCTTCAGCATAAGATAAATCTTCAAGATCCGCGCCCGATCAAACAGGCTTCGAGAAGGATCCCGTTGGGGATGCGGGCTGAGGTGGAGAAGATTCTTCAGGAAATGAAAGACCAAGAGGTCATTGAGGAATCTTTTGGCCCATGGACCTCCCCGGCGGTGATTGTGAAGAAAAAGAACGGGGGTTTGAGATTTTGCGTAGATTATCGTAAGCTTAATGCGGTCACAATTAAGGATTGTTATCCCCTCCCTAGGGTTGACGATCTTCTGGATCAATTGTCTGGGAATGAATGGTTCTCTACTCTGGATTTGAAGAGTGGGTATTGGCAGTTGAAGATTCGGCCGGAGGACAGGGAAAAGACTGCTTTCTCGGTGGGGAATGGACTTTGGCAATTCACGGTGATACCGTTTGGTTTGTGTAACGCTCCAGCTACTTTTGAGCGTGCGATGGAGCGAATTCTTCATCAATTATTGTCCAAGATTTGTTTAGTATATTTGGATAATGTGGTTGTTTTTGGTAAGTCTTTTGAGGAGGAGGTGGCTAATTTGAGGGAGGTGTTTCTGAGGCTTAGAGCGGCTAATTTGAAGCTCAATCCTAAAAAATGTAATTTATTTCGGAAGCAGGTGAAATATTTAGGGCATGTGGTTTCAGCCGAGGGGATTTCGACGGATCCTGAAAAGATTGCGGCTGTGGCGGGGTGGCCTGTTCCGCAAAATAAGAAGCAGGTTCGCAGTTTTTTGGGGTTCTGTTCTTATTACCGTAAGTTTGTGAAGGGTTTTTCTCTGATTGCGAAACCGCTGTTTGCATTGACGGAAAATCAGGTTAAGTTCGTTTGGTCGAAGCAGTGTCAGGAGGCGTTCGTGAATCTTAAACGGATGATGTCTTCGCCTCCAATACTTTCTTTTCCTCTTGAAGAAGGGGAGTTAATTCTGGACACGGATGCTTCCGGTCATGGTGTTGGTGCAGTTTTGTCACAGGTTCAACTAGGGATAAAGAAAGTCAATGCTTATTTTAGTCGGGTGTTAAGTAAGCCTGAGAGGAACTATTGTGTTACGCGGCGGGAACTGTTGGCCATGGTGGACTCGATTAAATCTTTTCATCACTATTTGTATGGGTGGAAATTTCTGGTCCGTACTAATCATGCTTCTCTTAGGTGATTGATGTCGTTCAAAGATTTGGAAGGTCAGTTAGCTCGTTGGGCGGAGAGGCTTCAGCAGTATGATTTTGAAGTAGTGCATCGGTGCGGTCGAGCGCACGGGAACGCGGATGGTCTTTCTAGGCGGCCTTGTGCGGAGTCAAATTATAGGTATTGCTCAAGGGTGGAAGTGAGGGATGCTTTGAAGCAAGAGGAGCAGGTGGCTCGTATAGTTTTGGAAAAGGATGTTTCTGGGGAGTGGCAAAAGGATCAATTGGGAGATCAGGCTGTGTCGATTGTTTTGCTGGGAAAAGAGAGGGATAAACGCTCTTCGTGGGAGGAGGTTTCGGCTAGGGGCCCTTCTTCAAGGATCTATTGGTCCCATTGGGACGCTTTAGTTGTGGTGGGTGGAGTTCTGTATAAGAGGTGGGTAGCACCAAATTTGAAGTCTAGTTTTCTTCAGGTTATCGTTCCTCAGAAGAGGGTGAAACAGATTTTGGAGGAGGCTCATGATGCTCCTTCTGGGGGGCATTTTGGAGTGAATAAAACATTGGAAAAAATTCGTAGGCGGTTTTATTGGGCTTCGTGCAAGAAAGATGTAGAAAGTTGGTGTAGGTCTTGTAGGGTTTGTGTTGCCAAGAAAGGTCCTTTGGATAAGGGAAAATCTCCGTTGCAGATCTTTAATGCTGGCGCACCTTTTGAGAGGTTACAGATGGACATTCTGGGTCCTTTTCCGGCGTCTTCTTCTGGGAATAGATATCTTCTTGTGGTTGTAGATTGCTTTACCAAGTGGGTGGAGGCTTTCTCTTTGAAGAATGTTAGAGAGTCGACCGTTGCGGAGGTTTTTGTTAGTCAGGTTTCCAGGTTTGGTGTGCCGTTAGAGTTGCATACGGATCAGGGAAAGAATTTTGAGTCTCGACTTTTTCAGGAGCTGTCGTGGTTGTTAGGGATAAAGAAGACAAGGACTACTGCTCTTCATCCGCAGTCTGATGGGCAGGTTGAAAGGCAGCATCGGACAATATTGCAGTATCTGTCTAAGTTTGTTGACGAGAATCAGAAGGATTGGAATCGTTGGATTCCTATGTTTCTGTTTGCTTATAGGTCTTCTAGGCATGAGGCTACGGGAGTTACTCCGGCTGAGTTGAATTTCGGTCGGGATCTGCGCCTGCCATTAGATTTGTTGCGGGGTGCTCCGCCGAATTATTGTTCGGATTCTCCGAAGGATTATATTCGGGAATTGGGGAAGAAGTTAGAGGAAATTTATCAAGATGTTAGGGAGCGGTTGGTGTTGAAGTCGAATAAAGCGAAAGTGCGCTATGATCGTAGGGCCAGACATGTCCTTTTTGATGAGGAGAAGAAGGTTTAGTTTTTTAAAAAACCTCGTAGGAGTAAGGGTAAAGCTCCTAAATTGCAGAAGAATTGGGAAGGGCCATTTTTAGTGGTGAAAAAGTTGAGTGACGTAGTGTATTGCATACGTCGCTCAAGTAGGCATAAGTGTAAGGTTGTGCATGCTGACAGGTTGGCGTCGTTTTGTGAACGGTTGGAACACACATCGGAAACCCGTTAAATTATTTTGTTTGTTTGTTTTGTTTTTTTTTATTTGTTCTGTTTGTTTTGCTTTCAAAAGCATGTTTTGTTGGTGTTGCTTTTATTTCTGTTTAGTTATGTCGGTGCCCGGTTCGGCGGTCGTCGTGTCGTCGTGGTCGTCGTGAGACGCTTCTTCGAGAGACATCGTCATCGCGGAACGGTCTTAGCGTCGTCGTAGTCTTCGCGGGGCACTTCTTCGTAGGAGTTGTCGTCATCGCGGAGCGGTCCTCGCGTGGTCGTGGTCTGCGTGGGACGCTTTTTCGTAGAAATCGTCGTTGTTAACTTGTACTGTTAGGGAAGACTGCCTCGCTCACGGTTTTCGATGCGTGGTTTCCCGTGGGCCGTTGGGCAGATGCCGAGGCGGGAACTTGGGGTGCCCGTTTTAAGGCGGTGGGTCCACGCATGTCTTCCCCCCCCCCCCTGTCCGAAGACCGAGGTGTTTAGCGAAGAATTGTTGAAGCCCCGGAAATAGAAGGTATTCGAGAAGAATTTCTTCGGCCAGTTCGCTCGAGATCCTGGAGCAGCAGCTCAGGAGTGAGCAGGAAGACTGGAGTTCTCCTTTGATCGTCGGGACGACGATCTGAAGAGGAGGAGGGCAGTGTTACGCGGCGGACACCGCGTGTGTGCCGCGGGAGCTGTGTGAACGGCGCGCGCTCGGTGCGACTGTCGGTTGCCGGGCGACGACAATTGTTGTTAGAGAAGAGAATTCTCGGTCGCGGATTCTGTCACGACGTATTGTAAATCTGGTCGCATTCTTTATAGTTATTATTGTACTTAGAGCCATAATAAAGTGTTGATCAAAGAGCCGCGTTCTCTCGTTTCTGCGGACGGTTGCGCGAATCGCGGAGTTTAGCGACGGAAACGAGTCGTTCTCACCGCGAGCGTAACAATATATATAATATATAATTAAATAAAATATTTATACACTATAAAAAAATTGTCGTTCATTTTCCTGAAAAAAAAACAAAATGACTTACCGATTAATTACATAAACATACATAGTCATTATTATTACAAACAAGAAGGAATATAATATCTATTGTCTGACATAACGTGAGCAGTATAAGATTTAAAATTAGTAAGATTATTTTGGGCAATAAAACCCCATTGTTTGTTTTTTTTTTACATTAAATGCTCCGTAATTTTCTAAGTAACATGTATCGATAAGTTTATACAAAAAAAATACATTATTAGATGTATCAATTATAATATAGAGTAAAGAAACTAAAGGCTCCGAAAGTTAACAACTTCAGAAATATATACATCAATGGTCATGAGAACCTAAACCAGAATGTTGTGTGGGAATAAGCGTGTATATATATATGTATATACATATATATGTTCACATGTAAATTTTACATGTGATTTTTTGAATTGAAATTTCAATTCTAAAAATCATATAGGATGCTTGGTTTACATCTCATATATGAAAAAATATTTAATAATATATATATATATATATATATTTAATCTCGGGGGGTATACGGGATCTTTCATATATGAGATGCAAACCAAGCATCCTATATGATTTTTAGAATTGAAATTTCAATTCAAAAAATCACATGTAAAATTTACATGTGAACATATATATGTATATACATATATATATACACGCTTATTCCCACACAACATCCCGGTTTAGGCTCTCATGACCATTGATATATATATTTCTGAAGTTGTCAATTATAATATATTTAAGTTTTCCAAATTGTGGAGATTCGTAAGTTTGTGTATTTATATAGTTATTTATCTCGTAATGAGTTCCATATAATTTAATCCATGAATAGCAATAACAATCATCAACAGATGGTGGCAACAAAACTTTAAATTTATCATAATCGCTTACAAGAGATAATTTTGAAGTACATAATCCATAAAAAAGTCTTACTGAAAATCCTTCGTTACACACAAATCTATGACATAGTTGCATTTGATGTTTTAATGACAGAGAATATGCAGGAAATTTTCTTGAAGTTATAACTTTACTATATTCTTTTATTTGTTTATGCTTTCCTTCAAATCTCATTGAAGAAAAATGTTTTAAAGGTCCGAAGTTACGCATAATTCTTCCATAATGTGTTAAATAATGATGTTTTACTTTAAAAGAATCTTTAAAAACTTTTACATACAATTTTAAATATTTGGATGTTAATATATCAAATGATTGAACTTGAGTATCAGTAAGAGAATCCAGCATACATATATTTGTTATTTTACGCAATATCAAGTAGAGTTTCCATGCTGAGTTTTGGATAGGAACTAAATCACCTATAAACAAGCCAAGATTTGAAACTAATGCATTTCTGATGCAGACAAAATAATTTTTCCATTTTTTAAAGATTCAGATGATATAATAGGAATATTTTTATCAAAAGAAGAATGACTAAAATTTTTAATTCTGTCATTAAGTATATCAATAGAAAATGCTTTTTTATCATATATATAAGCTCACGTAAAATTTTTGCAATATCATATCTACAAATTCCTTCCAATAAGTCATGCATAGGATCTACTGATATGTTTTTAGTTACATGAAAATTTACTATGTTGTTAAAAATACATTTTTCTACAATGCCATGACTTTTATCAATACAATGTTTTTTATAGTTTTCGATATTTCGTAACAAGTTATTGTTTTCAACTATAGTTTTACGCATTTCATCTTTAGAAATGTAACAAATTCGACAACAGTGAGAAGAATTGAAACTTTGTGTAAAGCCTAGAATTGTATTAAGTCCTAAGTTATCACCTACTATGTGAGATAAAATAAAATAAACTTGTTTTGTTTCTCCTTCTATAGTAATAGAAATTCCGTTATTGTATAATTCATTAATTTGATTAATAACATGACTAAAAATTTTTTTATTTCCTAACATTTTGTGATCTTAGTATTTGTGCAACTGCATTAAAAAAATATTTTCCAATAAACTGGAAAACTCATTTGGCAAATTACCAATAACACAATAAATTGCTACAATTTTATTTTTATTCTTACAAGAACCCAAAGGATTATTACTTTCTAAGTCATCAAAATATAATATGAGTGGTAAAATAAGTTTATCATTCGCATTTTCTTCAATTGATTTCCGACTTTGAGTTTGAAAAATAGAAGTTCATAAATTACTTTTTTTTACTTTTTTCCATATACAACATTATTTTTAGAGGGTGTACTTCCGAATGACCCCTGCTCCCGATCGATCTGAAATTTTGCACA
>NW_018021606.1:11379-14506 GCF_002006095.1 Pseudomyrmex gracilis
GTCGATATAGTTATTATTTTTTTAAAAATTTGTTTTTTATTTGCCGAAGTGGAGACTACGCGCGTTTTGTTTGTCCCATCAAACACTATTTTTGTGCAAAATTTCAGATTGATTGGGAGCAGGGGTCATTTGGAAGTATATCCTTTTTAGATATATGTTTAGAAGCTCTAGAAATTTTTTCAATATCAACTTTAAAAGTATTATACTTAATTTTTTATGTTGTAGATACGAATGATGTCTTTTTTTAACGTAGTTAAATGACAAAGTAGTACCAATAGGTACTATTTTTGGTAAAAACAAACAATTTATGTTTTGTAAATATTGCAGTGTTCGATTATCTGATTTAAATGGTTTAAAGCCATCTTTTATAATGTTTAGTAAACTTGATAATTGTTGTATTTGTTCTCCAGTTTTAAAAAGTTTTAATAAGGCGTTTGTATAGAGAGAAATATAATTTATGCCTATGTTATTTATAATATCATGTATAACTTTTCTATTTAAATTTCCCGTAGCATATAATTTAGTTACTAGATAAAAAGAATATTCCGAAACCATTTTTTTTAACTGTTCAATATTAACTTTGTCTGCATTGAGTGTATCTAACAAAATATCAGTATTAAAAACTTTGGAAGTTTGTTGCATAAATTTTGTAAAACTAAAGTATTATTTTCTACTTTATTTCGTTTTATGAAAGTATTTTGTAAAGATACTAGTTTATGCATATTTAAAATATGTTTCCGTAAAGAATAAACATTATTAAAACTACCTACACAATCTTTGAAATTACATTTAACTTCAGATGGCATAAACAACTTATGTCTCAGTTTTATGCGTAACATTACAGTATCTATAGATAAGAATGTATCTTTGCAGAAAAAACAGACAATCATTGCAAATAATGATAATGGCTATACTTAAAAATATTGTGCAATATTTTTATAATTACGAAAAAATTCAATTGTATGCTTTACTTTTTGAAACTTTAATTACTTTTCAAATAGTTTTAGTTGTAGTTAAGTTGCTTTTTCAAAAAGAGTCTGATAACTTACTCAATATATGTTCAATACTTGGAATTATTGTATCCCATTTTGTAGTAAAATTATAAATGCCTTTCTGGATTAATATCCACAAATGTTCGCTCATCAAAGGATAATTTACTTGAAAAACATGAAACGTTTTGAAGCAAACATCGGTAGCTTCCACAGTACTATTTGTCCTGTATAAAATATCATTAACTTGAACATAAGTCTCCTTAACTTCATATGTAGATCCGAGAATAATTATGTAAGGTTGCAATGTAATATGTAGTATCTCAGCAGTTTTTTTTACTTCTTCTTTGATTCGGACAATATCTCCAGGAATCTATAAAAGATGTAAAATACTTATACAATAAATATACAATATAACGTACGAATCGTTACAAATAAGAGAAATTCTTCACTGTAATTAACAATACGAAATATTTTATTGTATAACTTTTATACTAACACTTGCATGTTTTATCAAGCTTGACTTTGCATTAGTTATAGAAGGTTTGTAGCATTTGCTATCATATTTTTTTATATATTTTTTTTGGTGAAAATTTATGTCAAAGTAGCATAAGACCTATAGCTGCTTTTCTATCTGAAATATCAAGTATACTTTACAATATCTTTAATTTGTCATTTGTGTGTGTGTGTGTGTGTGTGTGTAATATTTTTATATAATGTCTGTAGATAAATAGTTTGTATACTTTCTTTTTAATTATTGCAAACATTATAGTTGGCACGATGACTGTGAAGTATGAAATATTACTTTTAAATATTAGTTTAAATTATTATACTATTGAAAAAAATGTATATTGAAAATTGCAGGCGAGTTGTTGTACATTGATAAACTAAACTTTAAAACTATAAATAAATTACCGTTTGAAACGTCGTTGTCTTCAAACTTTTCTAACATTTCATTTATTTCATTATTATTCGAATTGTATATTGAATATTTTATTATTATATTTATAAACTGTTGCCATATATCAAAAGTCAATTTCACTTTACTTAGATTCATCTTGTCAAAATCATGAATAATTAATTCATATCCTTGGGGGTGTTTCAATATAGACCATTTATTCAAAAGATTTTGTAAAGTTTTTTCTTCTAGATTATTAAGGTCTTTGTGTCTCATATTAAAAGTAATTGACCAATGTTGAAGAACTAAATCCCAAGGAGCTTGATTTTCTGCTAACCATTTAAAACTTTCTTCAACATTATTATCTATTTCATCTGGAACTTCAAAAACGAAATAATGTTATAATAATAAAAAATGTTATAATATTATACATTTATAAAAATAATGGTATAATGTTATAAAAATAATGTTATAATATTATAAAAATAATTCTAGTTTGTACAATTAATGTATGTATTTCGAATACAATAATTTTACGTTATTGTGATTCTTGTTTAGATTCTTCAATATAAAATATAGTTAACTTATTGAATTCATATGCGTTCTTATATTTGTATTGAGAAAGACTTAAACTGAAGTCAAAATGTCTATGTAAAAGTATTGTATTTGAACTAATCAATTTTTTGCGCAGTAAACCAATGTTTGACTTATTAGTCCGTTTACTTAGTTTGTTTGATTTTAATTTTTACTTAGTTTGTTTGATTTTAACCATGACGTTACTTTTAATTATGTACAAAACATACCATTCTCTTCTTCTATACTTTTTTCTTTCTGTACTCTATTTTCAAATTTTTAATCTAAAGTAGATCTATTTCGCCATATATTTATTAATTTTCCACGAGCAACAACCGATTTTTTTTTAACAGAATCTTTTTTTGATATAGGTGGTACGTAATATGTAGTTGCTACCTCGGTAGGAAAAGCTGTGCAACTATTTTGATACAGATATATTTTGTTAAATTATTTGTTAATCTGTAAAAAAGTAATGCGTATGAATGCATTAAAATATGAACGCATTATAGTATAAAATAAAATATAATATAATAAAAATAATGATAAATTATAAAAACATATGTTACGTCCTGAGCCTATGGTTACGGTCGGGCATTAGTGGTAGTACGCAACAGACGCACTGACACATTCAAGCGAACGTGATATCTATCCCGGCACACTGACACAA
>NW_018021606.1:15726-21002 GCF_002006095.1 Pseudomyrmex gracilis
TATACTAAGTAGTTCCAGCGTTGACCGCTCGATAGCGCCGCTTACCCGCGCTAGAAAAAATCAGTCCGGGAACTTTCCGGACAAACTGTGTACAGTTCAGGTGAGACGGTTCGTGTTTTATATCGATTATTATTATAAAGATCTCCGCGTATTATTACAAGCGGCGGAATGGTTTGTTGTAGTGACATCGAGATTATTAAGCTGGATTGGAGTTAATAGAAAATCTTAAGTCCGGAGTGCTTTTATGAGGAATCATTTCTTGTCAAAATATACTGACACTAGTTAGTTACGGGTCGTCGGTCGGATCCGTCTCCGCAAGAGATCGTAAAATGAGAGGGTCTATTGTTCGGAAGATTCTATTTTAACATAGGCGCTGTTCATTTGACTATGAGTAGCAAATCGAGATAATCAATTAAGAGTAAATTACTATCATTGAATTATTGATTGGATAAATGTTCACGATTGTTATTACGGTACTCGGAATCATTACATTACGTTGTGTATCAAGAATTAGAATTGGTTGTAAGAATTGATGATCTTGACTGCTGCTCATATCGAAATGCGAAAGATGTGTAAGTCTGTATTAGTGAGACTTACAATGTACTCGGTGATATACTTTGGTGATAGCGATGCTGGAAATTGGCAAGGTTGCTCGGTGGTTGATCGTAGTTGTTTCGCTTGGATTCACGCTGCTCGCAGATGATCGCAAGGGGAGTTGGCGGGACCCTCAGCAGGTTCGACGAATGAGAAGTTGCGAAATTTCTTTGATTCAAATTGACTGACCGATTGATCGTTAATCACTGACTCTATCGCGAGAAGCTACTCTTTGAAGATTGGATTACGTACTGGTTGATGAATACAAGAATAATAATGGCTGCTCGAATAATAATGAATGCTCAATCGAGGATCCAGGGCTTTTATACCTGCGGGTTGATCTCCCCTTCTCCATCGTTTTTTCCCGAAATTTCGCTCCCTCGTTCGTTGACCGCCGGGGCAAAGACCTTTTCCCCTTTCGTTCGATTCTCCGGATCGATGGGATCATCGTTTGTTTAGATCTCGCTTATCGGTACGTGCCCTATCTTGTTTATGTCTGCGAGTCGCGACTCTAGTCTCCTGATTTACGACTTCCCTTCTAGGGTTACGAGAGCTGTGACGGTTGCCGGGAATCGCGAGTGTCCGCGCTTCTACAAAGGGCTATTGTCCGTTAAAAATTTCCTCTCAAGGGTCGATAAGGTTTGTTTATTAATCCAGGTGCTCTAGGCTCGATCGTGTATAGTGCGTTGTTCGGCGCGAGACTGTCTGTCATGTGTCGTCCAGCTGGGGTTTTGTTTATAATATGGCAGCCGGTTCGGACTTGTCCATCTTATCCCGGCTGGCTCTCGTTTCCCTTTCCAGGAACTCGTTACAAGGATTATTTCTTAGAATTATCGCTAGACTTAATAATTATATTCCGTTGCGAAATGAAAGAGCCCGTGGAGTCCAGGACGTAACACATAGATAAGATTTCATTTTAATATTTAGTGTTTTCAAACTTACTTTGCATTTTTATTTTCAAAGTCAGAAATAATAATGTCACATAATTTATTTCTGAAATGTTCATGCAATTGATTGTTTTTTTCATAATAAGTCAAAATCCGTTGACCTATTTTATATTTTGATAATAAATCTTGTAAAGTTTCCTCATCGTTATTGCTTAATGCAGACAAATTGTTAATAGATTTCTTTCCTTCTTCTTGCAATTTCTAGTAAATAACATTAAAAAAAATATAAATATGTGCATATAAATATTTCAATGTTAGTATATAATAATAAATAGTATATAATAAATAGTATATAATAATAAATTAAATAATATAAAATAAAATATAGTATAAACATATATATATATATAATGTAATATATTGATAAAATATAACATAAAATGCCATAATATATAATATTATATAATATACAATATAATATAAAAATGCCAATTATACTGTTTTTTTCTTTGATGGTGAATTTTGATTGTTTTCGCATGCATTTGTATGATTATAATGCTTCTTCCAATAAGATAAGAATATTACTCTTTGACCAATAATTGGTATGAGTTCCAATATGAGAGATTCTGACAAATTTTCTAATGTATCCATAGTAATCATGTTTTCTAAAAGTTAAAACCAATAAATAAAACCAATAATCAAAAACAAGAAATTTATTAGAATTGTAAAGCAATTTCTTATATAGAATATTATATGTTATATAGAAAATATTGTATTCTTTATAGATCTTAATGTGAATTATTTGCGATAAAGTCATGAGATTTGTGAAGAGTATAGAGAAGACAGTTAATAATTTAACAAGCGCAAATCGACAAATTTTTTGTCAACATTATTCATAGATTTCATATGATTTTATAGTTATATTAACAATAGCCTGATAAAACATGACAAGTACTATTCTAAAGATAAAAACCTTACTTTCAAAAGTTTTAATAAGATTTTCTAGCTTCAGATCTCTTAATATCCGGATGCCTTTATCAGTCATAGTGTAACGGAATTATACAAGAGATTTGTGACAAATCTATGTGAAATAGAAACCACAGGAACATATAAGTTTTGAAAACTGCTGAGCACTTTTCACTCGAGTTTCTGCTGCTCGAGAAAGAACAAGAAAGACTGCAGTCAGTATCACTTGCGCGTCAGTCGCGCTATGTTTGTTTCGCGCGTGTTATGTTTTTTACCAGTAGACCGAACGTTTTTTAGCAGAACGCTACCGAACGCGTATCGTTGTTACAACCTCCCTTTCTCTCCCTCCCTTCTTCTTTCTTCCTTCTCCTTCTTTCTACTTTCTTTTTCCAGAGAGAAGAATGAAAGCGGCTATGACCATAAGAGAATGTGTAATCACTTTTTGTAGACATGATTCTATTCCGTGCTATGAGAACACCGACGTGGTGGGGATACGTACACAAGCGAGAATCATCATGTGCGCGAAAAGTGATTACACATTGGGTGCGTTCAGACAACTCAACAATTGCACAACAGTTGAGAGATAATCACTTCTGATTGGATCATACTTTTGGAACCGCACCAGATTTTGAAGAATAGTCCTATCATAAGTGATGATCTCTCAACCATTGAGTTGTCTGAACGCACCCATTCTCTTATGGTCGTGGCCGCTCTCATTTTTCTCTCTGCTTCTTCTTAAAACTTATTCAAACTATATACTGTTCTTACCTTTGAAAATTTCTTATTAACAAATTTCACTCAAATAGTAAAATGTACTTAAATTATATTATTAAAAATACAAAATATTTTATATATTATTAAAAATACAAAAAATTGTTAAATCATTGCACTTCATTATGTTATAAAATACTAATTAGTAAGATACTAATTAGCAACCACTTAAATTTTATGTGCGTTGACTTCTACACTGATATGATATATATACAGAGTGTCCCGCAATTACTTTAACACCTTTTGTAGGCAGATAGAAGAAGTAAAACTGAGTCAAAAAGTCCTAAACTATTTTTTTCTATTACATGTACTAAAGAAGTACTTAATTATTGAGTAAATTAGGCCAACCAGCGCCGACCTTTAGCCGGGCACACGTCAGTGAGCCACGCGCCTGGTGTGCGTGAGCGCAGTTTTACTCTTTCTATCTGCCTACAAGAGACAAAAAGAAGTGAGAAAATGCTAGTATGTTTTGCCACCTACTAAGTGAATCTTGTGAATCAAGGCAAAACATTTTTCGAATCTTTTAACAAATATTTAGTTTTATTTTTTGACTATACTCTAATTTTAAAAGTATATTTGTTTCTATTTTTAAATTACTTTTAAAAAATATTTTTTGTTTTTATTCGTTAACTGCAATGTTATTTTAAAAACCAGATTTTTTGTTTGCATTTTTAAGTGCACTTTTACTACTAAAAATTATTTTTTTTATTCTAGATAAAATTATCAATTATTTTATTTTGTATTTTCAAATGTAGTAAATTACTAAGAGCAAAAAAATATTTCATTATTTTTTGGTGTTTAATTTAAAAAAATTAACTTTTTATATTTTAACAAACATTTTTTTATCATTAAATAAACAGTTTTTTCACTTCAAAATTGACATATTTGATTTTAAGGATCATTATTTTTTAGTAGATTCAGTCAATTATATATTTAATATTATGATACAATTTTTTAAAGAAAAAAAATTTTTTTTGTATAGAAACAAGTCAATATCAAAACACTATATTTATTTAACAAAAAGAAATTTTTTTCTCAGTGTATCAATATCAAATACATAAGTGTCGATAAAGTTGACGACAACTAAACAATTGATAACAAGCAGGTTTGCTTTTAAGAATACCGTAACCAAACAGTCCGCAAAACCATAGCAGCATTTGTTTACGACAGAAAGATGACTGCAATAGGGTCGATCTGTTGAATGCATTGACGACAGATTGCCAGCAAACGCCAAGCAGATCTGTTCGTGCATTTGTGTAAACTGTTCGTACGCAAGACTACAACACTATCTGTTTGACATTCACGCAACAAAATGGTGATTATTTGCGGTCGTATCTGTCACCCATGTTGATGACAAATTGTTAGCAGACATTAAGCAGTCTTTGACAGTTGCAACTGGTCATCAATTGGCATACAAATATAAATAGCTTCCGACGTTTGCACGACAGATTGACAACAAACAGTAAGCAGACTTGTCAACCGTGCTGATGACAGATTGACTAAACGCAATTTAATGCATTGTAATTTCAAATTCCTGCAGATGCATTATTGATAAACTATACTTTAAAGAGCAATTTTTCTTATAAGTCCTTTTCTTATAAATCAGTAGAGAGATTTTTCATTCGATTTTTAAATATTGATCAAATATACTTAATTTAAAATATACTTAGAGAACAGTGCTGGAATTTTCAGTCTGGAAGAAAAATGCAATTGTCAATCAAAAACCTGAATAAACCCTGACAGAAAACCATTTACAAAATTATGTGACAAAATCTAGCACTAAAATTGTAATTTGCAATTATACAGATATATTTTAGGAAATACTCCATGATCAAAAAATAACCGGAATTTTTAATTTAAACCTCGCGGGCTTATCGGTTTAGAATTCTGTTGTTTGTATCACGTTGGCAGCACTGTTACGGACACCCATGCCAAGCTTCTGCTTATCAGCTGTTCATTTACCTTTATGACAGTGATTTCTTTACATCAAGTTTTTACGTCGCAGCGATTTTTACAATGGATTCAAAACTTGAACAACGTTCTTGCATTAAATTTTGC
>NW_018021606.1:21657-33033 GCF_002006095.1 Pseudomyrmex gracilis
GGACTACTTTGAAGGGGACAACTTGAATTTTAAAGAATAAACATGTACTTTTCTTTTTATGAATAAATTCCGGTTATTTTGTGATCATGGTAGTATGAATATATTATTATGGGAAAATAATCTCTGTTAAATACATTAATAAGAGTGTAAAGCATCAGTAGAAGGAATGCCTTAGCAATACTTTTAGTAAAGTTTACTCTTTGATCTGTGATTAGAACGTTATCAAATACGTGACGGCGATATCTCCGGGCCAGGAAGAACACCGCTCATAAAAATTAGACCAGCCGGAGCAAACAGAACTCCGGCGCTACGAGCAATTTTATTATAAACAAATAGCAAAGGGTCTAGGTGGCGTGATCGAAAACCAACACTCTCCCTTTTCCCTTCTCCGGAAAATCGAACGAGCCGACCGAGCCGAGAGATCGTCGCTGATTGGCGATCTCACGAAGTTTACCCGACCACTGACTAACAAATGGGAACTGGCGAAGGTTGACTGAGTTTTCCGATTGGGAGAGTCCTCGCTTACTCAAAATTGTATATAAGCCGGGACTCTCGGGATCGGAGGCAGATAGAGCCGCAGATTTTAGAAGTACCACAGCGAATGAGTGAGTGACAGTGAGTGCAGAATGTGAGATCCCAGAGTGAACTACTGCGCCGCAACAGCCTAGAACCTTTTATTAATCAACATCACTGGTCCGCAGCAAATAGTAAGTCTATATTGTAATTATTTTTATTCGAAGGTTCCACTGTTCGCGTACTTACCTCTCGACTTTGCGACTGATTTTCGGAGAAATCGAGAAAACGGTCAAAATAAACAAATACATAGACACACTCAAAAATTCAGTTTAATCGGAAGGGCTACTCGCGGTGTATAGCCGTCTCGGGTGGCAGCCGAATTTTTTGGAAAGGCTACTCGCGGTGTATAGCCGTCTCGGGTGGCAGCCGAATCTTTTCGGAAGAGCTACTCGCGGTATATAGCCGTCTTGGGTGGCAGCCGAATTTTTCGGAAGGGCTACTCGCGGTGTATAGCCGTCTCGGGTGGCAGCCGAATTTTTCGGAAGGGCTACTCGCGGTATATAGCCGTCTCGGGTGGCGTCCGAATTATTTCTTTTTTTTTTACAATTTTACTTACACAACATTAAAGTGCTATCTTTTAATCTATAATGTGAATGTATATTTAGTACTGTACGATTTTTTTAATATACACAATAACATTAATTTTAAGTAATTAATATTAATGACATAAATAAGTAACATAAATTTTATTAATATTCAGGTCTCAAAATTGTGTTGAGAACAGTGTAATCAGTATATATCAACGAAAAATTTGTTTGCGTTGTAAAAATGTATTTTAAATTATGTTTAATAATAATAATAAAAATATTTTTATTTATTGTTGCAGGTACGTTGTACTTCTATAGTTTTAATAGAATAATAATTTACATAAATAATAAATAAAATGTGTAGGATAGCTTGAGAATAAATAGATAAAAATAATTATGTGTTAGTAAGAAACACGTGTTGACGTTTCTGACGACAGATTTGCTATGTATTTGCTAATGTTCTGTTGACAGTTTTGATAACAGATATGTTTTATATTTGGCGATATTTTGGCGCCAACAGACGACACCCAAACCTGTTGTGGATTTGGTACCTCACTTTGGCTTCGCTTTGCTAGTGGCAGATCTGTTACAATTTCGGTCTCGTTTTGGCATATTTACATGTTGGACAGATTCAATCGCCAAATCATATCCTACTGAGGACACAGTAGGCTATGGTTTTGGCATTTTTAAATTCCGTCGGCGATTTTTGACAAATCCACAACATCCCACAACCAAATTGTTTGCTGGATATATGTATAACATATAATTACATATGATATTTATATATATCAGTATTCTAATAAAATATCAACAGTTTTTAGTATGTAGACATTTTTTAGAGAGTGTATAGAATTTAATAATTTTTTTTAAGGTATATTAATATTTTTTACAGCAAGTACTTGGAGATACTATAATTGTGTCACAACCAACTGTGTGTCAAGAATAGTATTTCAAATATCTGTACTTTTAGCAAGAATCTTTAATCAATTTATAAAAATGTCTTCTACACCAGATATTATAAAAGAGAACCACAGACTTTTTAGAGATATAGGACGCCGTGATAGAGGTATTGGTTTACCTGGCATCGATGGAGCTACCCAGCAAGCAAGCTCACGTGATAATGACGTGATTATGAAGTGATTTTGATGACTACGACGTTAAGTAACATAAATGGTATGTTATTTTGACGTCATTTACAATACCAAAAGTTGACGTCGCCGATATGACGTCATTAAGATGTCGCGTTGACGTCATATATCAACTTATATATATTGAATTTCAATATGACATCAATAAAACGATTAAATGAAGTTCTAACAACAACTTTGAGAGAGAGTTAAATTCAAAGATATAATATATTATATTATATTTTTAAATAGATTATTTATAGATAAGTGTAGCCATTTATTTATAGATAAGTAGCCACGTACTTTGGTAACCTGATTACCTTTTATATATTAAATATTATTAAAAATAACATAATATATAAATATATTCAATGATAACTAAAGTTTATTGTAGTTAAAGTTTATAATAAGAACAATTATTATTAAATATTTCTTATTAATTAATAATAAATAACATGTGTAGAATAGTTTGAGAATAAGTAAAGAACAATAATTACAAACATGAAATCTTCGGTCATAAGAGCCAAAAATAATTACATTATAGTAAGGAACAAGTCTAGCGGACTGAGTGCAGGGCCTGCGAATATGGAGGTCTCGAGTTCAAATTCCACCATCACCTTAGGATTTTTTCCAGACCCGGTATCTTTCATCAAGTTAATCAGTTGATTGACAAACTAAATCAGATCTCCAAAAATTAATTCAAGTAAAATTTCGAATTAATTTTGTTTCTATAAGGCGTTTTTTTTATATATCACCGTAATATTACTGCAATGCATTTCGGCAGTCATTTTATTACTGTAATGCAGTAATATTACATGCTATGTTGGATGTTGATACTATTGTTCTTTAAGTGTTATATTTTATTTTGTGTGTTATATTTTTTTCTTTTTATATTTACAATAACGTCCTTACCATATTATATTGATGAGACTTTTTTGATTATATTCACGTCTACTTGACGTAATATAATGACGTCAATAATCCAGATAGCCAACTGAGTGCAAGTTGTTGGCAACTTGCCACAAATATTGCTCATATGTTTTCAGGGTGTATCCTCTTTTCGGTATGTTCTTGCCAGCAACAGTTTACAAGATATAATAACAGCAAGTTCCCAACAACTCATCGGCAATAAACTTCTATTATTTTTCTCAACTTATGAATAACAATTATTGCTCATATATTGCTTACATATTGCTGACTTACTTGTCATAAACATTGGCTACAACAATTGATTGATAATAAAACTCAGCATATTGATACTGAATTGACAAAAACATTTTCGTTGCATTAAATAAAAACAACACAACAGCAATTGGCGAGCAACTTAATTTATACAATGATTTGCTTTATATTGAGTTTTCACATTTGACTATCTGGGAAGATATGACATAATCACGTGATATGTACGTCAAAATCACGTAATTGTCATAATTGACGTTTTGCAGACCAAAAACTGACGTCATTATCACGTGAGCTTGCTTACTGGGATACGTTTAACTGGTACCAAATTCCATAATATCGATGAAATTTATAGAAATTGAAAGGGATATTTCTCATTAAATGTATAGGTATGTACTAAAATGTATGCTAATACCAAACTTTAACTTAATATATATGTATTTTCCCTACAACACAAAGTCTAAAAACAAGACATAAGATATTTTCTAGATGTTTTTAAAAGACAATTTAGATATCTTTATAATAAGATATCTTGTGTTTCGATTTTTGAACTTTGTGTTGTGTCGGAAACATCATAATTTAAATGAACATAGTTAATTACTTAATGTATTATTATGTTATATACATTATGTCAAAATATTATTGATTTTGATATGTTTGTATTTATATGCAGGCTGTTGTTGGGCCTAGAACAGAGTTTTTGGATATCGTTCCAGAATGGCTCGTTAGTCAACATGATAGTAGAATATTACAAAATTCTAGAATATATATGAGATATGTTCAACTTCAGTTACCGGGTACTCTAGTGAGAGATAGTGGATATCCCTGTCTATCATTTCTCTTAACTCCTATTCAAAATCCACAAACAGATGAAGAAATTACGTAAGTATTATATCTCTAATTTTTCTATATTTAATTATAATATCTAATTATAATATCTAATGTGTCTTATTATAGTTACAATTTGCTTCATAAAAGAACACGTCAGATTGTTGAAAGGACATTTGGTATTTGGAAGCGCAGATTTCCATGTCTATCTAGAGGATTGACTAATAAGTTAATTTGTTCAACTACTATTGTAGTCGCTACTGCTGTACTACATAATCTTTCGTTAATTTTTAATGATGTATTACCGGAAGAAAAATTACCGGAAAATATTGAAATAGAAGAAATGCCAATTGATGAGCCAAATTGGCAGCCAGGCGAAGGTTTTGCAGTACGAGCAGCGCTCATTGAAAGATTATTTAGATACTTTTGTTATCTTATATTTTATTATTCAATATTATATAATATATGTACTATATTATTTTATAATAAACTGTATTAACATATATACTACTCTCTATATATAACTTTCTATATATGACTCTGTGTACAATGCACTTTTTAACTTGCAACGAATAAAATAATAATAATTTAAACGCATTAAACTTTATAAGTACAAAACAACTTAAAGATATCTTATACTTTGGTTTTAGTTCAGTCATGCTCTTTTGTGAACACTTTTTTATGCATTGGTCATCTTCTTATAAACGCATGTATTTTTCTTTTTCTTTTTTAAGTTCTTCTAGTTTCAGCTAGTTCGGCTTTCGCAGTAGCTGTTCGAATTTCCAAAGTATATAATTCAGTATGAAAATTTTCTGTCATTATGATCATTCTGTTCTAATGAGCTTTTCGTAAGTCTGTTATTTCTCTTTCATCTTCCATTATCTTCTTTATTCTTTCAATTTTTACAGCATTTTCGTCGCTATCAAGATTTTCTAACGCAGTTTTCTGTATTTTTGTTGGTTTTCTAGTTTGCACATTAATGTTATCCGAAACTCTTCTTTTCATAGAATTCACTGTAAACACAATAGTATTTAATTATTTAATTAATATAAGAAAATATACGTTTAACATTAATTTCATTACCTTCATTTAAAAATTCATATCTCATTTTCTTTGTCTAATGATCTTTCGGTTATTGTATCTGAAAATTGATCAAAATTAATAACTATCTCATTCTGTCGTAAAGAAAATTAATACTTCTCATTATATCTTATAGTGAATTCGGTTACTTGAACAGACGGCGTCAAAAATTTTCGGAGTAGGCGCGGGGATCGGAGAACAAGCGGGGCGGTTGCTCGTAGCGCCAGCGAGCGCCGTCCGAACTAAATAGTAGCAATTGGTTGTTCGCAACTACATCGTGTCGATAATGTAACTACTCTTCTTTTCAATTTTCTTCTCAAAACGTAAAACTATTACCCAGACGGCACATGATATCATTTGATTGTAGAATGATATCGTTTCTACGTCATTTTCATGATATCATGTGATATCACATCCCTGAAATATCACACAGATATTTTTCTAAGAATATTAGTACTGTTTTCTTTCAAGTATATCTCAAAGACATCGCTTAATGTATAGAAAATTTGAATGCAATGTATTACACTCCCGTGATAGTCTTATGATATTTTTGAAATATGTATTGATGATATCACAAATCTTCGCACAATATATTTTGCGCGAGATATGAAAATCAATTCTCAAGTTGCAATGTATACATTGCACTGCAATATTTTTATTAAATAATAATTAAAATAAATAATAAACAAAATGTGTACAATAACTCAAGAATAAGTAGATAAAAACAATTATAATTTAGTAAGAAGCAAGTAGTCTCGCGGACTGAGTGCAGGGGCTGCGGATATGGGCTTGCGGAGGTCTCGAGTTCAAATCTCACTAATCACCTTAGGATTTTTCAAGTCCGGTCCTTTTCAATGGAGTTCATCGGTTGATCGGCGAGCTGTATCAGGCCTTCAAAAACTAATTCGAGTGAAATCTCGAAAATCTCCTCATTTTTAGAACTTTTGCAAGAGATATCATTTGCATGTTTTTGATGTGGACATTAGCAGTCTCAGGCATATCCCTGAGATATTATTTGAACATTATTACTCGTTCGAAAATGTCTCAAAAAGATATCTTTTGCACATTCAAAGTCTCTGTGAGATATTTTCAAAACATCTTAAATACATCATTGTGCCGTCTGGGTAGCCATTTACTAAATATCTAACGTTAACAACTAACATGTATATGTATATATGTGTGTAATAAATAAAATTATAATGTCTCCGGTATATGGAAAAAACGTATGTATTGTAAAAATCTCGTTTGAAGAATTATATACCCAGCAAAGATCACGTGTCAGCACGCCGTGAAAAGCATGCCATGTGAACAATATGTTGGTACAGTGCTGTTCAGTGATGACACGCGTTGTATGCTAACAAAATGATATCATGGCGTGCTGAGGTAAGCATTGCAGGAGGACCGACAGATGTCGCTACTTTTAATTTGGTGATTCTCCGGTGGCACAATCTATTCTTTCCCTCTGCTTGTCTTTCCCCCTTGTCTGGAAGTGTATCAGCTCCAGCATTGAGACCTTGTTTATGCGAGCAAAAACCGTTAACTTATTATTATACACATTCGGCAATTTTATAAACAAAAACATTGAAATCGTATAGTTTATTGGTTTTGATATAAGATAACGGTTATTGCCCGCACAAACAAGGTTATACTGTGTTGTGAAAAAGGTGCATTTTGCAATTTGTGCTCGGCAAGTTGGATATATAATTATATTGGATATATAAAGTAAGGACGCACACACACACACACACATTTATAAGTTTATATATTTGGCTTATATACACATTTTAACATAAATGTGTACATGTATGAATATGTGCAAATTTCTATTTTCAATAAGGTAGTGATATTTCTACATATAATCTCTTCAAAATCTTTTAGTCGGTGTGCATCCGTTTTATAGTCGAACAAAAGACGAGGCTACACTGTATTATACGAAAGAAGCTGTATGTGTATTTCTGCAATTCTGTGCTCAGCAATTTGGATATAAGAATATAATATAATTAAATATAATATAAAGATATAAATATAATATGTATCATAAATACTTTATATATTATAAATATTATGTATATTATAAATTTATGTATATTATAAATATGGAATATATTCTAAATAAAGAAATATTTTTAAAATTGTTTTATTTATATTTTAACTGAAAAATCCTAATCTAAAAGCAGGATTTAGTACTGATCAAGACTTGTGTGTTTGCATGATGCCGGCATTCTGAAGTGCATTCTGCTTACACAAAGCTCGCATAGAGTGTGTAGCATAACGTGTCGTCGCGATGCTTGCCAGACGGACCTGTATCTGGCAGTCACAGAGACAGCACGCATGAAATAAGAGTAAGGAGATCGAACTCCGTGATATAAAAGTGGTCCCGATTCTGACGCCTAATTGGGAGGGAATCCGCTCAAAGGAATAGTTTCTTACGGTTGGACGCCATTTGCAAAGTAACGTAACCTGACCTTGGCTGAGTTTCGTTTCACGCATATGCGCGCATTTATCTATAGTACACGTTACATATAGTATAGATAAATGCGCGCATATGCGTGCGCGCGCGTGAAACGGAACGCAGCTCTGTCAGTTTTTAGTTAGTATTACACAGCAATTCTTTTTCTGACACTAAAATCACTTTCTGCTTTCACAAAACCAAAAAATGTGTCGTTTCCAGTTGTAAATCCCCAATTTGGAGAAGGCAGCTCAACTAAATGCAAATTTTTTTGCAAATACTTGAATTTATCTGCTGCTTTTTCCATTTTTATTGAATTTCTTTCCATTATACTTGTGAGCCTGAAAATGATAGTCTTTTTTACTATTAATTCCTTAATGTTACTTTTTTCCATTAGTAACCTTTTTGTTTGTCCGATTTTGCGTATTTATAATTTTATTTTCAATTACCCAAAGCGTTATAACACGATGCACGTAAAACAGAAAACTTCTATATCTTTTATCACTTTATTTTGTTGTATTGCTGAGAAATTTCTACATTAAAAGAAATCTCATGATTCGGAGCATAAATATAGTTACATATACTAAATGTGTACATGTGGTAGTTTTGCAAATGGCGTCCAACCGTAAGAAACTATTCCTTTGAGCGGATTCCCTTCCAATTAGGCGTCAAAATCGGGACCACTTTTTCCATTGACGCGCTATGAAGTTCGATCTCCTTAGGCTGGATCCTCATACAGACACCGGCGCTTTGACACCAAGCGTTGATTGGTGAAAAGCGGGTAATGGGAGTAAACGGCGCTAAAGCACCGGAGCTGTCATGAGGATTGACAGCTCTCATTAGCTTTGTTCAACAGTTGAAACCTTAGACCATATATACTTATAGACACGACTTCAGACAACTATCTTGAAGCAAAGATAATATCATCTACATGACGTCACATGTGGGCAAAGCAAAGGCGCGTTTATAGACGGCTTCAGATAACTGCCTTGAAGATAAGATAATATCATCTACGAGGCCGCGTTTAGTCATTGCTGAAATGCCCACATGTGACGTCACGTAGATGATATTATCTTTGCTTCACCTCGACTCGTGGATTCATATCTACAGGCCGTGTCTATAAGTATATATGGTCTAAGGTTGAAACAGCGCTTGAGCGCTGGTGCTAAAGCGCCAGTGTCTGCATGAGGATCCAGGCTTACTCTTACTTCATGACAGCACGCCATGGAAAGCATGCTTGTATAATGCCGGCACGTTGCCANCATTTTGTTTGCTGGGTAGATATGTGTCGAAAGTTGAATAAGCTTATGTCAAAATTAATGTATCATATACATATAATTATTTTTATATATTATCAAATTGTTTCACCGCGATATTATTTTTATATGAATAAACTCTATTAATTTTGACATAAGCTTATTCAACTTTCAGCATATATCTATTTGTTATAATCTTTTTCTTCTTACCCTGATAGGAAACCATTTACAAAATTATGTGACGAAATCTTGCACTAAAATTGTAATTTGCAATCATACAGACATATTTTACGAAATAGATGTAAAAACATTGATCTTTTCTGAAATATTTGTAGTTGTTTGCAAAATTACTTTCCACATCCTATTTTGGCAAAAGAATAACGATATGGCGAATCATCTTAGCAGTATATTTGCAAAATTAATTTCACAAAGAAATTGTCCAATAATTGAGAAAAGAAATTCAGCTATGTGATGTTTCAAATATGTAGAAATATGATTGCATATGAAGAAATGCAAGAAATCGTCGTCACTCATGATGTCATATTTGTGCAATATTTTCACAATTTGCCTATTGGAAGTATATACTTTGGAAATGCATAACGACTTTTTCGCAATTTTTGACAAATATTATCTACAAAATTTTATTTCGACAAAACTGTTGCGTTATGGCGAATCATCTTAGTGCAATCATTGAAAAATCGCCGCCATCCATGATGCCATTTTTGTGCAATATTTTCACAAATATGCCTGTTAGGGTACTTATACACTGTTTGCCTTATTCACATTTTTTAATGTGTTTCTATTTCTACATATATATAATTGTATACGCAAAATATATAGATATAATATAATATAATAATAATCTAATATAACTGTATTTATTTAGTGGCTATATATGATAGTATATAATTTCTCAAACGAGACTTTTACAATACATACGTTTTTTCCACATACCGGAGACATTATAATTTTATTTATTACATACATATATACATATACATGTTAGTTGTTAACGTTAGATATTTAGTAAATGGCCAATAGTTTTAAGTTTCCCAGCAAACAAAATGAACGGCAACGTGCCAGCATTATGCAAGCATGCTTTCCATGGCGTGCTGTCTCTGTGACTGCCAGATACAAATCCATCTGGCAAGCATCGCGACGAAACGTTATGCTCAACACTCTATGCGAGCTTTGTGTAAGCAGAATGCACTTCAGAATGCCGGCATCATGCAAAACCACAAGTCTTGATCAGTATTAAATCCTGCTTTTAGGTTAGCTTAGGATTTTTCAGTTAAAATATAAATAAAACAATTTTAAAAATATTTCTTTATTTAGAATATATTCCATATTTATAATATACATAAATTTATAATATATATTAAGTATTTCTGATACATATTATATTTATATCCTTATATTATGTTTAATTCTATTATATTCTTATATCCAAATTGCTGAGCACAGAATTGCAGAAATGCACATACAGCTTCCTTCGTATAATACAGTGTAGCCTCGTCTTTTGTTCGACTATAAAACTGATGCACACCGACTAAAAGATTTTGAAGAGATTATATGTAGAAATATCACTACCTTATTAAAAATAGAAATTTGCACATATTCATACATGTACACATTTATGTTAAAATGTGTATATAAGCCACATATATAAACTTACCCAGCAAACAATTTGGTTGCGAGATGTCGCAGTTTTGTCGCCAACCGCCGGCGAAATTAGTAGACCAAATCCATATCCATCTGTGTCCTCATTAGGATATGGTTTGGCAACCATATCTGTCAAACATGTGAGATGTCAAAATAAGACCAAAATCATAACAAAGTCTGCCACTAGCAAAGCAAAGCCAAAGTGACGCACCAAATCCAGAACAGATTTGGTGATCGTTTGTTGGCGCCAAAATCGCGCCAAATACACATCATATCTGCTACCAGCACTGTTAACAAAATAGTAGCAAGTACAAACCAAATTTGTCGTCAGAAACGTCGACAGATTGCTATCAAACGCAGATCAGATCTGTCGCCTAGAATCCAAGTGGAATTACTACAAAAAAAAAAAAAATCAGTGGTATATCGCCTTATCGGAAAGGAATTAATTCGAGATTTCACTCGAATTAATTTCTAGAAGCCTGATTCAGCTCGTTGATCAACCGATGAACTCCATTGAAAAAGACCGAATCTGAAAAAATCCTAAAAAATGTCATAGCGGGATTTGAACTCGAGACCTCCATATTCGCAGCCCCTGCACTCAGTCCGCGAGACCACTTGTGTTCCTTACTAACATAAAATTATTTTTATCTATTTATTCTCAAGCTATCCTACATTTCATTTATTATTTATTT
>NW_018021606.1:33403-39771 GCF_002006095.1 Pseudomyrmex gracilis
GTTATTGCCCGCATAAACAAGGTCTAACTGTAAAAGACTGTTCAATGTTTGTTAACAATCTGTTATCAACACAGGCGACAGATATGATCGCAGATAATCGCCATTTTGTTGTCTAGATGTCAAACAAACAGTTTAGTAGTCTTGCGTGCAAACAGTCTGCACATATGCACGAACAGATCTGCTTAGCGTTTGGTGGCAATCTGTCGTCAATGTGTTCAACAGATCGACCCGACTGCGATCAACGTTTTGTCATAAACAGATGCTCATACGGTTTTGCGGACTGTTTGGTCACAATATTACTAAAGCAGATCTGCTTGCTATCGGCCATCTATTTATTATCAATTTCACTAACATATATGGAATCATTTTGGCCGCAATAATCTCATGTATGTGCCAACAGAGTTGTTGCGTTTTTTGTCTTTATGTGCTAACAGTTTTGGCAGCACTAAAGCATGTTTCCGTACTGTAGCGTTTCTGCACACAGTTTCTGTTGCCAAAGTTTGCGCAGTCAGAAATTGTTTGCTGGGTATAAATGTGTGTGTGTGTGTGTGTGTGTACTTACTTTATATATCCAATAGAATATATATTCAAATTGCTGAGCACAAAATTGCAGAAATACACGTAGACCTTCCTTCGTACAATAGTGTAGCCTCGTCTTTTGTTCGACTGTAAAACTGATGCACACCAACTAAAAGAATTTAAAGAGATTATATTGTTGCGCTCACGACAGCGTTTAATTGCGTCACCGCCGAGTTATTGCGCTCCACGGAAAAAAAAGAGAACACCGCGTATAACACACTAGAGTTTTATTAGAGAACGCGTTACAAAAGGCCGCGGAAAACGTGAANAAATCTCGAGCCNATGATCCAGCCTNTCGACGATTCCGAATNCGGCGNCTCACTCTCTTGAACCTCGCTGTCAACAAACACCGTTGCTACCTAAACAAAAGCGCCCAAGCGATCGATCGTTGAAAATCTTCATATACCGCGTGGACGACACGCGCCGAATCTCGCAACACTGCTCCCTCTCTCTTCTAGATCATCGTCCCGATGATCAAAAAGAAGCCAACCTTCCCGTTTTTTTCCAGACTGTTGTCTCAGAATAAATGAGCTGGTTGACCGAAAACTCTTCTCGAGAATCCCTTCTGGGGTAACTTCTGTGTTCACAAAATCCTTCCGACTTTAGACAAGGGGGGGGAACTCACGTGGACCCATTGTCTACAAGAACACCCCAAGTCCCCGCCTCGGCATTTACCCAAAGACCCATGGAAAATCACGTTCAAAACCGTGAGCAAGGCGGACTTCTAATACGGCCTCAAAGATGAAAATCTCGCAACGACTCGACACGACGCAGATGTCCCCCGACGTCCAACGACGAAACGGAAAAATTCAGGGTAGCAACGGAGTTATAACTAAAAGAAAGAAAACTAAACGAGTAACTACGCTTAAAACAAAACAAATACCCGCATTTCAAAAACAAATAAAACAAATACACCCCCCATTAGTTTACACGGAACTCCGACGCGTGCTCCCTCCTTTCGCAAAACAAAGCCAACCTATCAGCATGCACCACTCTACTTCTATGCCTATCTGAGCGACAAATACAATATACCACATCACTCAATTTCTTAACGACCACGTAAGGCCCCTCCCAATTTCTCTGCAATTTAGGAGCTTTTCCCTTGCTTCTGCGAAAAAAAACCTTTTGCTCAACATCAAAAAGACCATACCTAGCTTTCGAATCGTATCGCATCTTTGTCTTGTTCAATTTTATTTCTAAACGCTCTCTAACATCCTGATGGATCTCCTATAGTTTCGCTTCTAACTCACGAATATAATCTTCCGAAGAACTTGAACAATAATTTGGCGGAGAACCCCGTAACAAATCTAACGGCAGACGCAAATGACGCCTGATATTCAATTCGGCAGGTAAAACCCCTGTAGCCTCATGCCTAGAAGATCTGTAAGCAAAAAGAAACATAAGAATCCAACAATTCAAATTCTTCTGATTCTCATCAACAAACTTAGATAAATACTGCATTATCGTCTGATGTTGTCTTTCAACTTGCCCATCAGACTGCGGATGGAAAGCAGTAGTTCTTGTTTTCTTCATTCCTAACAACCACGAGAATCCTGAAAAAGTCGAGATTCAAAATTCTTACTCTGATCCGTATGTAACTCCAACGGCACCCCATATCTAGAAACTACCTGATTGACAAAAACCTCCGCCACAGTCGACGCTCTACTATTCTTTAAAGGAAAAGCTTCTACCCACTTAGAAAAACAATCCACAATTACAAGGAGGTATTTATTTCCCGAAGAAGACGACGGAAAAGGACAGAAAATGTCCATCTGTAACCTCTCAAAAGGCGCGCCGGCATTAAAAACCTGCAACGGAGACTTACTCTTGTCTGGAGGACCTTTTTTTTCAATATAAACTTTGCAAGATTTACACCAGTTTTCTACATCTCTTTTACATGAAGTCCATTAAAACCGCTTGCGAATTTTCCCTAACGTCTTATTAACTCCGAAAGGACCTCTAGAAAGAGCATCATAAGCCTCCTCCAACATTCGCTTAACCCTCTTCTGAGGAACAATTACTTGAAGAAAACTTCAAATTCGGAGCTATCCACCTTTTATGCAGAACTTTATCTGAAACAACTAAAGCGTCCCAATGAGACCAATAAATCCTCGAAGAAAGGCCCCTAGCAGAAACTTCTTCCCAAGAAGGACGACAACCCTTTTCCTTCCCAAGTAAAATAATTGATACGGCCTGATCTTCCAGCTGATCCTTTCGCCACTCTTCGGATGCGCCCCCCTCAAAAACTATTCGAGCTACCTGCTCCTCTTGCTTCAAAGCATCTCTCACCTCTACCTTCGAACAGTACCTGCAGCAAGATTCCGCACACGGTTGCCTAGAAAGCCCATCCGCGTTCCCATGCGCTCGACCGCTCCGATGAGCTATTTCGAAGTCATACTGCTGAAGCCTTTCCGCCCAACGAGCTAATTGACCCTTCAAATTTCTAAAAGACATAAGCCATTTAAGTGAAGCATGATCAGTGCGAACTCAAAACTTCCGCCCATACAGATAATGGTAGAAAGATTTCATTGAATCCACTATTGCCAATAACTCACGCCAAGTAACACAATACTTCCTCTCAGTCTTACTTAATACTCGACTGTAATAAGCGATGACCCTCTCCGTCCCCCGCTGAACCTGCGATAAAACCGCGCCAACACCATGACCAGAAGCATCCGTGTCCAAGATTAACTCTCCTTCTTCAAGAAGAAAAGAAAGCAAAGGAGGAGAAGACAACGTCTGCTTAAGATCTGCAAACGCTTCCTGACACTGCTCTGTTCAAACAAACTTAACCTGGTTTTCAGTCAAAGCTAACAGCGGCTTTGCAATCAAAGAAAACCTTTTATAAATTTACGATAATAAGAACAAAATCCCAGAAAACTACAAACTTGTTTTATATTTTGCGGAACAGGCCACTCCGCCACAGCTGCAATTTTTTCTGGATTCGTCAAGATCTCCTCGGCCGAAACCACATGACCAAGATATTTCACCTGCTTTCTAAACAAATTACACTTTTTAGGATTAAGCTTCAAATTAGCTGCCCTAAGCCTCAGAAAAACTTCCTTCAAATTGGCTACTTCCTTCTCGAAGGACTTACCAAAAACAACTACGTCATCTAAATAAACCAAACAAATCTTAGTTAGCAATTGCTGAAAAATACGCTCCATGGAACGCTCAAAAGTGGCTGGAGCATTGCATAAACCGAAAGACATCACCGTGAACTGCCACAACCCATTGCCTACTGCAAAAGCAGTCTTTTCCCTATTCTCTGGTCGAATTCTTAACTGCCAATACCCACTTTTCATATCCAAGGTAGAGAACCACTCATTCCCAGACAATTGATCCAGAAGATCGTCAACCCTAGGAAGAGGATAAGAATCTTTGATTGTGACTGCGTTAAGCTTGCGATAATCCACAGAAAATCTTACACCCCTGTCCTTCTTTTTTACAATCACCGTCGGGGAAACCGACGGGCTAAAAGATTCTTCAATGACCCCTTGGTCCTTTATTTCCTGAAGAATTTTCTCCACCTCAACCCGCCTTTCCAACGGAACCCTCCTCGGAGCTTGCTTAATTGGACGAGGATCTTGCAGATTAATTTCATGCTGAAAAACATCACAGTTTCCAGCCATGATCTGATCAGAGAAGACATCCTGAAATTCGATCAAGAACTCAGCAAAAACGCCCCTCTGCGCCTCATCCAAATCAACTGCGTTTCGTTCATAAAATTCTTTTAAACTATCCGGAACTCCCACGGCAACATCACACACTCGACCGCAAATCTTCTCTGCTCCACCCGAGGGAGCAACAATGAGAGTCTTCATCATCCTATCCAACCCTGTCTTTCTGAACAAATCTAGACCTAGAATACAATCGTCGAATATATCCGCTACATAAAGAGACATTTTCAAAAAACGTTTCCCTACGACTATTCGAGCCACACATCTGAATTCAACAGGAACCTTCTCCCCGGTAGGATATCTCAAACTCGGCCTCCCTGTCAACTTCTGACACTGCGACTTCTCTACAAAATTAAAATTCACGATCGACACATCGGAGCCCGTATCAAATTTAAAATAACACGATTTACCGTTCAAAAAACCGAAAAAACCAAATAAATTATTTTTCTTATTATCAACTCGTTTAACAGAAAATACCCTTTCCGGGATGTCCCACCCCGGGAAGCTCGACTAAGCCTTGTTTTCCGACAAATTAGCCGGACACTCGTAGCGGAAGTGCCCCTTCTTTCCGCACTTCCAACACTCCCTCTCTCTTCGCTCACCATCTCCCCTCTGCTCCCGGTCCTTCTTCGTTCCCGCTTCCCGTCTTCCGCTCGCCGTTTTTCTCAAAATTATACGGCGCTTTTCTGCTCGCCCCAAAACTATTCTCTTGAATAGCCTTCACTGCCTTCGCCCGTTCAACAGCAGTCCTCAACGACGTCACATTTTCTAATTGCAACGTACGCTTCACGAAGCCATCCGAGAGAGCGGCAATGAATTGCGCGCAAGCGACTTTCTCGCGAACTTCGTGCAAACTCTCCGAGTACGCGAGACGTGCCAAACGCTCAAGATCCTCGCCACCCCGCTGTCTACGGTTAGTGAATTGCGCATAGCAACTTTGAAAAAGCTCTTGCTCCCCGTACCGCGATTGCAATTTTGAGCGAATCTCATCGTAGCTGAACCTCTCATCCAACCCCTCTAAAACCGAACGCTTTCCCTCTCAAATTAGTGGCCAAAACCGTTGCCTTCGCCGTATCGCTCCACCCGTTTGCACGCGCGACCACCTCGAACTGCGCGAAAAACTTGCGCCACGGAACACTCCTGTCAAACACATCCGGCTTAATTTTTATTCTCGATAATTCCCCCGCCCGTACAGGAGAACGATTTGAAAATGACTCTCGCCTGATACATCGCGGCGAAGCCGCTCTTCCAGGCGACAAACGTCCTCCTCCTTCCGGCGCATGAAATCACTAAATTTTTGCTCTTTCTGATGGAGCAAATTTCTTTCCTGCCGACGCTCCTCCCGCAGCTGCTCTAACTCCTGCAGGACCGCGCGCAGCGTTTTGTTCTCGAACGTTGCCGCCGCCGCCGCCGATGTCTCCACCGCTCCAGCCGCAACCTGAGTACGCGTTCTCCGCGGCGACTAGAGCCATGCCGCCGCTTTCACAAGCTCAATCCCGGACGAGCCCCCAAATGTTGCGCTCACGACAGCGTTTAATTGCGTCACCGCCGAGTTATTGCGCTTCGCGGAAAGAAAAGAGAATACCGCGTATAACACACTAGAGTTTTATTAGAGAACGCGTTACAAAATACCGCGGAAAACGTGAAAAAATCTCGAGCCAATGATCCAGCCTCTCGACGATTCCGAATCCGGCGGCTCACTCTCTTGAACCTCGCTGTCAACAAACACCGTTGCTACCTAAACAAAAGCGCCCAAGCGATCGATCGTTGAAAATCTTTATATACCGCGTGGACGACACGCGCCGCATCTCGCAACAATATGTAGAAACATCACTTATTGAAAATAGAAATTTGCACATATTCATACATGTATACATTTATGTTAAAATGTGTATATAAGCCAAATATATAAAATTAAAAATGTGTGTATGTGTGTGTGTGTACTTACTAGGTTGTTCAATAAGTTTTGTGGTTTGATAAGAGAGAGCGCTGCTACTAACCTAATTTTTTTTTTATTATATTGCTGCACTCTTCCTATGAACATATGTAAAGTTTCAATTCAATCTGTCAAGTCATAATTTGTTCACAAGCCATTTAGTGTTGACGTGT